>NW_006281920.1:26057-27067 GCF_000327345.1 Myotis davidii | reverse complement strand
TAGGGTGATCAGGTCAGTAGGGGAGCAGTTAGGGGAATCAGGCAGGCAGACAGGTGAGCAGTTAGGAGCCAGTGGTTCCAGATTGTGAGAGGGATCTCTGATTTGAGAGGGTGCGGGCCTCCCCCTGTGCACGAATTTCATGCAGTGGGCCTCTAGTCTAGATATATAAAAGGCTAATATGCTAAGTGTCCCTCTGCCCATCCTACCTGTCACTATGACCAGCAGGGGGAAGATGCTCAATGCAGGAGCTGCTGTGATGCGCATTGGCCATTTATAGAGAAATGGCACCACAGACCTGGTGCCAAAAAAAGCAACACTCAGCTTCTCCCAAGTGGGACACAGGCCCCACCGCCACCCCTGAACAACACCCTACCAAGTCCCAGCCAATGCTGTGGAGACCCCATTGTACAAAATGTGGCCCACAGCCCAGCCCAGCCCCAAAACAGTAGCTGTGGGCCCCGGGTAATGACATCACATAGCAATTCCTGGCTTCCTCTCCCTAGAAACAACTAGCCTCCTTGCAGTTTCTTCAGCCCAGGAACACGACTTTCTTTATAGCCAGGTGGAAATATTTCACATTTTATTTATTTATTTTTTATTTATTTTTTTATTGTTTTATATTTTATTGATTTTTTACAGAGAGGAAGGGAGAGAGATAGAGTTAGAAACACATCGATGAGAAACATCGACCAGCTGCCTCCTGCACATCTCCCACTGGAGATGCGCCCGCAACCCAGGTACATGCCCTTGAACGGAATCGAACCTGAGACCCCTCAGTCCACAGGCCGACGCTCTATCCACTGAGCCAAACCGGTTTCGGCTATTAATTACATTTTATATGTGATGTCTTCAGACTGTAAAAATCAGTATTCACTAAAGGTGTGAATAGCTTCCCCATATGTGGTTGATACATAGGTACTACAGTCACATTACTTGAGAGGTTATTTTATTTAGGCAGTTATTCTTTCCTTGTTTTTTTTTTTTTTTTTTTCTTTTCCCCTCTATTTCAG
>NW_006281920.1:18649-22985 GCF_000327345.1 Myotis davidii | reverse complement strand
CTTCTTCAACCTGATTAACTCCTACCAAACCTTTAGGTCTCAGCTTAGGCATCACAGACTCCAGCTGTCTCTTACTCACTATTAAGGCTGGGACTGGAGTAGGACTCTGTATGCCTTCATATCACCCTTTGCTTTCCTAAACTTTGTCCTTGTCTCACTTTACTTTTTCTAATCATCTACCTATATAACTTACTAGACTATAAATACAATGAGAGAATATACTATGCATTTTCTCATAGCTCTTTTTCCTGGCATGTAACATTTATGCAGAACTTAGCAGTTACTTCATAAATAATTGTTGATTGATTGAATGCATAAAACATGAGAAAATGTTGGCTTACACCTGAAGTCCTGATATAAAATGGTAGGTCAGTTGTAGAAAGTAGATGCTTTCCAAGGCTGCCTCCCAAATATATCAAATAAGAAAAGGATGTAGATTGATAGCTGTGGGAGTGAATGAAATGTAAGTATTGCAGTATGAAGACCTTGATCAAAAACAATAAGAATGAGGAGGTATGTAGCAGTTCCTTTTCTGGCATGACTTTTTGTGTAACTTTAGGAATGTAGAGAAGACATGGCTGTATTTCCATACTATGACTTCCCTTCATACACAGACATACAATTGGGTAAATATAATGGCAATCAGAGTGGAAAATGTCTCTTGTAACAGAACTTTATAACTGGAATAATTTATAAATCATTTAAAATTTTCTCATAGCTCTTTTTCCTGGCATGTAACATGTATGCAGAACTTAGCAGTTACTTCATAAATCATTGTTGATTGATTGAATGTATAAAACATGAGAAAATGTTGGCTGGAAATTATTGTCCTTGTCTTACACCTGAAGTCCTGATATAAAATGGTAGGTCAGTTGTAGAAAGTAGCTGCTTTCCAAGGCTGCCTCACAAATATATCAAATAAGAAACGGATGTAGATTGATAGCTGTGGGAATGAATGAAATGCGAGTGTTGCAGTATGAAGAGCTTGATCAAAAACAATAAGAATGAGAAGGTATGTAGCAGTTCCTTTTCTGGCATGACTTTTTGTGTAGCTTTAGGAATGTAGAGAAGGCATGGCTGTATTTCCATACTATGGCTTCCCTTCATACACAGACATACAATTGGGTAAATATAATGGCAATCAGAGTGGAAAATGTCTCTTGTAACAGAACTTTATAACTGGAATAATTTATAAATCATTTAAAATCTATCTGAAGGTAAGGAAATCTCTTTAATTTGTTGAATTATGATATTTGAAATAGTTTTATTACAAACAGGGATGTATAGTAAGTAGACTGATTACTCATTTATATTCATCATTTTTGAAATTGAAATGAAATGAACTTCATGGTATCATTTATATGTGGAACCTTTAAAAAAGTTGAACTCAGAGAAACAGAATAGAAAAGTACTTGCAAGAAACTATATAATATGTCATGTTATATTATTTTTCTTATTCAGCCACTGTTATCATAGGACATACATATATTGTGTATATGTGTGTGCATATAACTTATATGATTCATATATAATACATATATACATATATATACATACAATGTGTGATATATTGTGATATAATATGGATATAATATGGTAGGAAACTGACACTTTGGCCAATTTGCTATTGCAAGGTATGATGTAAGCAGAGGTTGAAAAGATGCTTTCTTGTTTCAACTCTTACTCTTGCTTCTCCTTGATTGCCACAAGATATGCCTGACCTCAATTGCTGGAGGAGTTTTAGTTATCCTAGATAAGGGCAGCCAGCCAACAGCCAGGTGCTCTTCAGACATGACAGTGAGCTCAGCCAACCCCAGAAACACTGTTTAGCTGAGCCCAGTCTAAATGGTCAATTCACACAATTGTAAGCTAAATTATTCATTGTTTAAAGCCTCTGAGTTTTGAAGTAATTGCAACAATGGCTAACACAGTATTGCAACAATGGCTAACACATACAACAGGAAATTTGGGTGTTTAATTAAGCAGCTCGTGGTGTGGCTTCAAGAAGATAACACACTGCACATGCAGGCAATGAGCTCTGTGTTGACTCCATGATTGGATGTCTCATAGTTTGAGAGATTTGGGATTTCTGAGCCCAACCAAAATGGAGTGACTACTAAAACAGTCTCCTGTGAAATATATGTAGTTTCCATACTCAGGGACCACTTTGGAGGGCTACATGATTTATTTCTTTTGTAAGAAGATGTTTCAAGAATACCATTAGCTTTTAGGTGAAAAATAATTATAGAAGGTTCCTTTACATATATTACATAATACATACACACACATAGACACTAAACTATGCAAACATTATGTACACAAGCAGTCTCATCCTATTTATCTTTTATCCCCCTGATAATTGGGAATCTTCTCTTTTCATTTTGAAATTCTATATTTAAGGTACTAAGAATAATTCTGGCATGAAGAAAAAAAATGTTTCCATAGAAATTCAGGTTAACTAATTTCCTTCTATTCACCACATAACTGAAAAGCCCAGTTAGTGTAGCCTGGTAGTTGAGCATCCAGTTATGAACCAGGAGGTCACAGTGTGATTCCCAGTCAGGGCACATGCCTGGGTTGTGGGCTCAGTCTCCAGGAGGGGGTGTGCAGAGGCAGCTGATTGATGTCCCTCTCCCATCAATGTTTCTATCTTCTCTTTTCCTCTCTCTGTAAAAAGAATTCATAAAGAAAAAAACAACAAAAAGCATAAAACCAGTGGTCAGTATGCAGTGGTCGGCAAACTCATTAATCAACAAAACCAAATATCAATAGTACTTCTTCAAAATAGACTCGCCCAGGCTGAAAACCGACTTCTGCCCATGGGCCAGGAAGTTTCAATCGCACTGTACGTGCGCGCCCGCATGTGGTGTTTTGTGGAAGAGCCACACTCAAGAGGCCAAAGAGCCGCATGTGGCTCACTAGCCGCAGTTTGCCGACCACTGGTATAATGGAATCATATAGCCACTGAACTACAAGGAAATATATTTCACCTAGTTCTAACCTGTATTTCATGAGTGAAGAAATCTGACTAATAGAATTTCCAAAGGGAATACAAATTGATAGTGGAAGTTAGAATATAAAATGTCAAGACATTTTTTTATTAGTTAACATGCTCATTACATTACCACTCATTTGTGTAAAATGGGAATCTCAAGTAGGTAACATAGCTCACTTATGCTTGAAGCTAGAAACTGCCAACCTACTAGACACCCCTGAATTAATCAATAGTTGGGCTACTTCTCACATCATCCAAGTTCTTGTGGTCCTACAATGACGTTGCCCTATTTTTTCACTCTCAACTTTGAGCTGCATCCTAAACGCTTAGTGCCACATCCCCATGTCAGCTGAGAATCAGGATGTTTACTAAGAACAAGATCTTTGCAGCTGACAAACTCCATGACATGCCTGTGTTTATTACTATGATCTACAGGGCAGCACTCCTTACTAATGGACAGTGTGTCAAAGAGTTCAGTGTCTTCCTGGGAAGAGAGTATACAGTAAGCGATTTACTGAACAATAACTAGAAGTAATTTACAAGTGAAAACACACACACACACACACACAAATAAATGCATGTGGCGTAATATACCCATCCTCAAATACATTTAATTAAAGGTAGAGTTATCCAGAAACAATAATCAGGGATTATTTTGTTCATTTTACACATGAAAAATGAAGCCCATGATTGCTGGTACTGCAAACATTCACTGAGAGAACTGGGTTAGGACCCTGGTATCCCTATCCTAAATATATCTTTTCCTCTAAGATAGAGGGGAAACAGGCTGTCCTCGATCCAGGGGCTAGTGGGAATAAGGCATCAACACCTGTTGGTACCTTGGCTCCACCAGAAACCTCTCTCTGAAAGTGAACAATGAGAATGGTGGCACAGAGAACATTCCTGACTCTTTTGTAGGACTTGCCATGTATCATTTTCCCTTCAGCTCAGCTTACTCACTACTTTAAAGCACACCCTCTCTTACTGCCATGTATAAATGGAAGCAACTCTGTGTACTTCCCAGTCAGAGACCCCGAAGTGGGGGTTAGCTTGGTCACAGCTGCAGGTTTGAGTACAGGCGGCAGGTGTCTGGAGAGCAGTGTGTACTTGCTGCGCATAGGTACAAGGCTGAGTCTCCAGGCTGCAGTGCTGCAATGTGCAAAGAGAGGTGTTTGGCACTTCCGTTGAGGAGGACTGTGAATCTCCCATCTTCTTTTTTATCCGAAACTGAAGGTATTGATATTAGGAATGCAGGTCCTTTAGTGGGGTATTTTTTGTACCATGCAAAATATGTAAACAAATTATTATTGTAGTCACAGTTCAGAATAGAAATTACTCTTT
>NW_006281920.1:8504-18074 GCF_000327345.1 Myotis davidii | reverse complement strand
TTTTCTAAAGATAAATTTGTAATTCCTCCCCCAAGTTAAATTAAAATAAGAGACTTTAAGAGAATGAAGGTTTTCAGAGATCACATAATTCAAATATATGTATATATTTCTTTATTGCAAGTAGAAAATGATAACTGAGAATTATGCAAAGGCAAATGATGGACACTTTCTCAACTGGCTTACTTAGGCAGACATCTTATTTTAAAATATTAATAAGAATTGGTGTTTGGGGGGGGGCACATAGGATTTGATGTTATATTTTATATAGTAGTTACAAATACAGAACACAGGGAGCTTACCTTGAATGCAATTGGGGATTGGGTTTTGTCCTCAGCTATAGTTTTGGGTATAGCCTGCAGGTGTCTGGAGTGGGCTGTGCCTGCACAGCACAGAAGTAAGTGGCTGAGTCCCAGGCTGAGAGTCCCTGATGTAGAGGTGGCTATAATGTTCCTTGATATTGACTGTGGATTTTAGTCTTCCTTTTTGCTGCATTTCAGAAGCTATGATATGAGGAGTCCTCCAGGATTTTGTTGGAACCATTGCACATTGGTTTGGAGATAGAAAAAAGTGCATGTCAGAGAGAAATTTCTCCTTTGTTGGAGGATTAGGATCCCAGAACTCGGCTTCACCTTCATCTGAGTTCTTACCCTGATAGAAAAACAAATAGCACAGGTGAGGGTCACTGCAAAATGACTGTATCTGTTTCCAAGTGTAAGAAAATTTTCTCTAATTTCCATCCTCATGGAAAGGACACAGTCCAGGACACTTGTGTTCTCTCTCTTTCTTCATCTTCCTTTTCCTTCCTTGCTTTTTTCCAAATTCACTTGTGATATTCCTGCAGGATCCCTCTGGGATGTTCTTAATTCATAGCAAATCTGTAACCACAAGAAGCTCAGCAAGACTCCCATTTGCACCTTCATGATTCATTACTTTTTTGCTACAGGGATACTCCTTGCTGTCAAATCCCTTTAAATATTAGTGTGGATGATAACTTGAATTTTGGAGCTAATTTTGTTCCTCGGGCCCATCAATTTCATGAGGTAGATTCAGCAGCAGCCACTCCTAAGCTTTGTTGCTCAGCTTTGTAGTGGGCAGCTCCACCTCCCTGTGGCTTAGTTCACCTTCTACACACTGTGTGTGTGATTACTGTGTTGGGGGTAGTGGAGGGATTATTTTTAAGGGTGTAAGGAACTCTGTGTATATGTAAAATAATTTGGGTGAAACATGAGGAGACAGTAGCTTAGAGAGGGAATGAAGAATGTATATATATATATATCTATGAAGAGCCATAGGTAAGATATATTTCCCAAGCTAAAACCTGGGACAATAATATGCAACAAATATATTTATACATACTTATATAATGCAAGTATATATTATACATATAATACAAATACATACATATATATATATGTATGACATATAAAAGCAATTTCCATTTTTACTATATATATATATATATACATACATAAGACATATAAAAGCAATTTCCATTTTTAAATTCCATTTATCATTTTTGAAATAATAATTGTCCAGGAAATATGAACACTATAGAAATAAGAACTATGTCATAATAGTAGGAAAAAGTATTTCCTTCCTCAGTCCCTTTTCAAATATGTAAATATGAAAGATATATATGAAAATGACCAAGAAAATTAATGTTAAGTAGTCTATATGTTAAATTAATTGAGTAGAAACTTTTAGGAGAATATATATATATATATATTCTAACACACAAGATGGCTACCCCCATATGGACACAAGATGACCAGCAGGGGAAGGCAGTTGGGTGGCAGCCTGCACCCCCTCCAATCTGGGACCCCTCAAGGGATGTCCGACTGCCCATTTAGGCCCGATCCCAATGGGCCTAAGATTGGAGAGGGGTTCCAGATTGGAGAGGGTGCAGGCTGGCCTTAGAGACACACACACCCTCCGGGCGTGTTCCAGATTGGAGAGGGTGCAGGCTGGCCTTAGGGACACACACACCCTCCAGGCATGATTTTTGTGCACCGGGCCTGTAGTATATATATAACATGAACTCATCTATCATCCAACTATCTATCTATCTATCTATCTATCTACCTACCTACCTACCTATCTATCCTTAAGAGTTTCTATTCTATCAATTTAACATATAGATAAATCAGTTTTCAAATAGAAGAATAGAAGATTTTTGTCCCTTAGGGGACATTTGGCAGAGTCTGGAGACATTTTTGGTTGTCACTGGGGAAAAGAGGAGGTCTACTGGCATCCAGTGAGTAGAAGCCAGGGATTTTGCTAAATATCTTATGATACACAGGAAAGCTCTCCCCCCCTCCGCCGCCCCCCGAGGAATTACCTGGCCCCAGTTTTTAATGCTGCTGTTCAGAAACTCATATAGACAATGATTTTCAGTTCAAACAACCCTCTGCCATTTTCTTTCAACCATTATTTATCCACCCTCTTCTTCCCATATGTACTTCACTTTTTCTTTATTTGCCTTTTTCTTTGCTTTCAATTTTCTTATTCTTGAGTTTCTGATCTTATATGAGGTATTGGCATGATTTAGAGAAGAACAATAATCAGAGGTTGGAAAGGATTTCTGGATAAATGAATAAAAGCTCATATTAGTTTCTAATACTAAGAAATATAAATTCATTAAACTGCAAAATTACAGAAATATAAAACAAACTGTTTTTGTTTTAATCTCAGGTTTCATTTTGACTCCTAGAGAAAAGGAAAGAGAATTGGTTATTAGAAACCAGGATCGTGTGTTTATTAACAATGTTCTGGCTCACATATTCTCTTGCTCCCCCTCCTCTGTCCTGGCCTAAATTATTAGCCTTCTTTCTGTTTCAGAGGTTTTTGTTCTTCATCCAGCAATTAATCCTGAAAGTCTAAAGAAAATTTTCTCAGGTTAGAGTGATGTCTGGTGAACTAACACCTAGTGCTGACGACACTTGATATACAGCAATTCAACTGCCCAGGGTTTCAGAGTGTGACCTTGGCACCAACAGTGTATTTTCATTCATTTTAGAATGCTTCAGGAGCATGGATGCTCCAAGTAGCTCTGAGATATTATTACTCTGAATGGAGATTATAGGTCAGAGGATTCTTCAAGTTATGGGCCCTGGAGAATGACAGAAGTGGGAACAAGTAGACGGCCCTCCATCACAATGAGAATGAGTTCCTCCAAAGCAGAAACTGCATTATTTCCATATTCCCTGTACAGAAAACATATCAGGATACAAGTGAAGGTTTAAGTATACCTTATCAAAGCTGTGTTTCCTATTTTCAAGCTTTTTATTTTTCAATCCATTGAGCTAGGCAATTCACAAAACATTGCTATTCCTCACAGTGATGCTGTGAAGTAAGTACTTTACTTATTTCCAAAGTACTTATAAGAAAAATGATACTCACAGAGTTAATATAAAATGCCCAAAGTTAGACACCCAGTAAGTAGCTACTCTTTCCACAGTGTCATGCCATTTTCAGTGATAGAGATGAGGAAGAACAGTGATTATGGAAAGACAATGGGCGATCTCCTGGGGAAATAAAAACAAAATCTCCTGTTGATCAGAACACCTCTCCACAAAGAAAGAAAAGGAAAAAGAAACACAGTATTATTATTGACTAAGCATTAAACTAGAATGCAATGTGCCTCACAGATAAACTGTTAAAAAGATTGCAAAGAGAGAAAGAAATTCTACTCCTTTACATAGCCAAAAAAATGCAACCCAGTATATACATTACCTCAAGATAAACTTATAATCAGCCCTCAAATAAGAGGCCTGGATAGCACCATTTTTTATAGTTCTTCTCAATCTACCTGGTAATTGGGGTCACTATGTGTGTGTGTCCTCATTGCCTTTATCCAATGGCAACATTCTTCATTATCTTAATGACAGGAGGCAAGTTTGCAAGGTGCCAGGAGAATTTAGATTTCTACAACCCACAGAAACTTGGATATAAACTTGATTACATTTCAAAGAGATGGCTTCCAGGTGCTTCAGGAAAAAACTCCTGGATTGTAAAACTGGAAAGAAGCTTCTTTGCCTTTTAAAAAGATTTACATACATCTCAAAGGGAAAAAGAAAGAATTCACAGCCACAAGTTTTCCAACATAAATACTCTAAGAAAAGGGGAAGGAAAGTGTCTTTTGCTTTTTATACTAGGGAGAATTAAAATTTATTTTTTCTTGTTTTTAATTTATACTTGCCCTTATAATATTTAAAAGGAAGGCGTTTCATGTGCTAAAATTTTTAGGGGATGCTTTTAAAGTGGGTTACTAGAGAAATATGAGGTTAAACTACAAGAAAAAATAAATTCCTTTTGAAATCTAAAAATGAAAAAAAAGTTAGACCACAGTTATTAATTATTTGCATGGAAATTGATATTGTCTATGATTAAAAGACCTAGGATGAAAACCTGCATTCCATAGTTTCCCATGAGTGTAAGAACCTGCTGAAAGTTTAGAGACGAAGCCTCTCTGAATGGAAAATCAAAGTTTTTTATTAATAAAGAATTACAGGAAAATTGATATTTCGAGAAATACATATGATCAATGGAAATGCAGGTCCTTCTTTGCATAAAGACAGCACTTTGTTCATATCTTTTTTCCTGCAGTTAGACATGGCACAGAAAAACACAAAGCCATTTTATGTTATTCCTACTACAGTTACGATTGTATTTAGCTGCAAATAACAAAAACTCAACCGAATAATGGTTTATTAAATTATTTCATGTAAACATAAATCTGGGGGAGGGATTTGACTTGGCATGGGATTGGGGAGGGCTATGCTTGTGCTTTCCTTTATGGTAAAGTTATCACTTCCGTGCATTGGAAAGAAAAAAGTTGGGAATAGGGACAGGATAATGTGGTGCCTGTGCTAGGAAAGCAGAAACATTACAGGAAATTTCTAGCAGGTTTCTAATTATGTTTCATGGTCAGAACTGTGCTATATGCAACACCTAATTGTAAGAAAGGATATGAAATGCGTGGGCTTTAAAAAAATCGGGGGATGCCGTTGCCTAAATAAAAGTTGAGAACTCTGTTGATATGGAAGAAGGGAATGGTAGTTAGGTTGGCAACTCTCAGAGTCTGCCTTCCTAACTACCAAGTTGGGGATTCAGAATATTAGGTAGAGATTAACTCATTCCTCCTTGCAGAGTGAGTAAATATTTCGTTATAGGGGTGACATTTATTTAGTGGCATTATTAATACTATTAGCAGGGGCATTTAGTGAGTATGTATACTATACCTGAGACTTCATATAATTTTGTATATTATATATCATTTAATTGGTAGCAAGTTAACCAGATAGGTGTTCTTATTGACATGTATTTAGGAATCTTAGATGAATATAACTGACCAGTGTCCCAGTGCACAAGTTTGTGCACATTGAAAAGAAATTAATAGAAGAAATATTTTAATATCACTATTCGCACTTTCTCTATAACCAAATTCATGATCGACAATGACAGATCAAAACACACGCATGAGATTGGTGCCAGCAAGAGCTTCATATGTATTGCGTATGTGCAAATCAACTTAGCCTTTTATATAGAGAGAATAAACTTGCTTAATTAGACCTGCTTTCTGATGTAGCTAAACTTTTTCCAGCCCAGTGAAGCACCCCAACTTATCTTTCAGGTAATTGTCAGCAGCACAACAGTAAATATCAACACGAAGCAGATTATTATTGTATATCACGCATGGAGAACAAAGGGTAAAATATTTAACTGCAGCATTGTTCGACTATATTCTGTGCAGTGAGCAAACCGGAAGTCATTTTCAAGGTCCACCATTTCTTACTTCTTTTCAGTAGGGGCAAGTTTCTAAGCTTTCTAAATCTCCATTTTCTGGCTAATGAAAATAAAATAGGATTCCACCGAGTCTTCTATCTACGTACTCCAGGACTTCTGTGAGGATCAAATGAGATGAGGCACGGGAAAATGCTTCACAGACATTTGATTCAAGTGTGAAATGTTTCCACCTGGCTTAAAGCAAGTCGTGTTCTGGGCTGAAGAAACTGCAAGGAGGCTAGTCGTCACTAGGGAGAGGAAGCCGGGCATTGCTACATGAAGTCATTACCCGAATGGACATTTAGCATATTATCCTTTTATATAAATATATAGATTGCCCAAGGATACAGAGCTAGAAAATTGCAAAAACAGAATTTGAACCTGGGTTATTGTGACTCCAACTCCCATGTGCTTTATATTATATCATCTTGCTTTAGAGACCAAATAAGAATTCAAGTATAAAAATGGGCCAGTGGAGGGCTTGCCAGGTGGAGGGAACTATCAACTTCTATCTTCTTTAGCCTTGAAAATGTAAAGGTATTGCTACCTGCCATTCAAACTCTAATCTCCAAGGAAATCCTATGGCAAATACAAGCAGTTTCAGAACCACCAACTGGGGCTTTTGCTTTGGAATCACAGTTGGATTGTTATTGGAGTATACTTTGGGCATTTTTTATTAAAAATAGCAACTTTCTTCTAATTATTTTTAAATTTTTTATTAAAATATAGTTGACATATAATATTGTATTACTTTCAAGTATACAAGACAGTAATTCTACATTTATATACCTTATGATGTTATCACCATGATATGTCTAGTAACCATATGTCTGTCACCATACAAAATTATAATAGCCCTGGCTGGTGTTGCTAAGTGGTTAGAGCATCAGCCTGCACACTGAAGGGTCAAGTGTTTGATTCTGGTTAAGAGCACATGCCTGGGACATGGGTTTGCTCCCTGTCCCTGTTGGGGCACGTGTGGGAGGCAACTAGTGGATGTGTCTCTCTCACATTGATGTTTCTCTCCCCGGCCCCTTTGACTCTCTTTGAAAAGCAATGAAAAAAAATATCCTCAGGTATTATTGAGGGTTACAACAACAGAAAAAGTTATCATGATATTATTGACTATATTCCCCATGCTGTACACTAATTATATCCCCATGACTTAATTATTCTGTAACTGAACATTTGTGCCTCTTATTCCCCTTTGATTTTTTTATCCCATCCCCCATTCCTCCTCCCCTCTAAAAACAATCAGTTTGTTCTCTGTATCTCTAATTATTTTTTGCTATACTTTTGTCTTTTACTCCAGTTTAATAGACTAGGAATGTACCAGTTTTCATCAACTCCAGGATACTAGAGTATAAAGCTGCAAAAAGATTCATTTCTGTGCCCTTGTACTAACCATTCCTGGTTGTGAGCTTTAGGAAAACAGAATGACCAATCAGATCTATGATGCAATCTGTCTGATGTCTTTCATTCGCCCCTCTACTGCCTACCCTGGGGAGCTGTAGACCCACATCTTTACTGGTTCAAATAGTGAGCTACATTCCTGGAAGTTTGTCTAATAACAGAGGACTCGTTCTCCAGTACATGTGGGAATGTTCTGGAAAGGTAGGGGAAATGGTTCCATGAAGGGCTGAGGTCTTTATCATTGCTCATGCCAAGAGGTATATGAGGAAGAGCTGGGGGAGTGTGACAACAGTGTGACTGGGGCCTGCAGCAGGGTTTGGGTGCAGGCAGCAGGTGCCCTGTGAGCACTGTGCCCCGGCGCAGAGGTAGATGCCTGCATCCCCAGGTTGGGCTGCAGTGATGAGCAGGGAGCTGTCCTTTCTTTCCTTACCAAACTGAGCCATTAGTCTTTTCTGCTCCTTCTTTTCCCCACCCTTAGTTAATGTCATCAGGAGGACAGGCCCTTCCCCAGGCTCCTGTCTGTACCATTGGAAGGTGGGGAAAACGCTTGAGGAGCTGCAGGACACAGTGCAATTTTCTCCCTCCTGGATGCTTAGAAACCGAGGAGTCTGCTCCAGCTGCTGGGTGCTCTCCCCTGTTGAGAAACAAAGCAGAAGGCACTGGGTAAGGGAATTAGGGACTTTTCCCAACCTGTAATGATTTTTCCTTCTTCCTTCCTCCTTTTTCCTTCTTTCCCTCTCCCTCTTCCTTCCTTCCTTCTTTAGGTCTTTCTTTCACTCTTTACCATAAAATAAGCTGCCCTCAAGGATTTTCCATCTCTTGAGGCTTTCCTGTTAATTTAAATTGGGAACTTCTCAAACTCACATGCCAGTTGAATCCAAAGGATCAACACTGAGAATTTCAGGAACATCTTTTCTTCCTATCACCTGGAGGCCTCTTCACTGTCTTTAGCTGGTCTTGAAAGATCCCCCCTGGAAACTGGCTCATCTGGGCTAGAGCAACACTTGCCACCCACTTTGATCTGAGTAAAAAGGCATAGGCCTCTGTGTGGCAGTCAATCAAATCATTCACCCTCCCCTTCCTCCACCCTAAGACTTCCCTTTGACTTGGGGAAGGATTTTGCCTTTTGAAATACTACCCCCCTGTGGAGAGATGAAAAATGATTTCTTTTCAATAATGCTCCTCTCTGAATCCTTCTCCAAGAGCCACTAGTGTTGATGGATTCCAGTTCTGTCTGAGCCTCTTCTCAGAGCCACAAAGCTCTTTAAGGGAGCTCAGGACTCATAAGAGCAGATAGGATATTGGATATAAAAAAAAATTTAATGCAAACTCATTTGGTGGAGAACTACTAAATTCTGACTAAATGACTTGATGTTTGAGTCAGATACACTTAGATTAAAGCTGCATCATTGCCATTCACCAGCTAGGTCACACAATTTATTTAATCCACTCATGTAGTTTCCTATTCAGCATAATAAAATTTATGTTACTTATTCCATAGGTTAAGTTACTTATTCCATGAAATTACATATATAAACTGGATTGTATCTCAATCAACCTATTTAGATGATTCTCTAAAGCTCATTGCTGCTCCTCTCATTCCTCCTCAACAGGCACCATAATTAACCACATTCCCATATTTCTAATTCCCATGTTAAGGTCTGCCAGGAAAGAATCTGTTGCTCTTGAAGGTGGCAGAGATAAAAGTCTTGAGGAACTGAAGTTCACACAATACACGAGATATTGGCAAGTGAACTTTCAGTTCCCACTTCACATATAAAGTCTCACCCACTGAATAATGTCTCCTCTCTTACAACTGCCTTACAGACAGACGTGAGAATAAAGAGCAAATTTTGTACATAGTTGGTGTAGTAGTAGAAGAAAAAATGTGATCCCAGTTAATAAACAGGGCTGTGTCAGGACAAAAGAAAAAATGTTTTCCATTTTCAGTAAAGGAGAAGTAGCTGTAAAGAATACAGCATTTATAGCCCTGTAGAGGAATGTGGACCAGATCTAGGGCAACAGATCAATCAAAGGTTAGAGAGTGTTGTGTCAGGTTTTCTTTTTTTAAAAAAATATATTTTATTGATTTTTTACAGAGAGGAAGGGAGAGAGATAGAGAGAGTTAGAAACATCGATGAGAGAGAAACATTGATCAGCTGCCTCCTGCACATCTCCTACTGGGGATGTGCCCGCAACCCAGGTACATGCCCTTGACCGGAATTGAACCTGGGACCTTTCAGTCTGCAGGCCGACGCTCTATCCACTGAGCCAAACTGGTTTCAGCATGTGTCAGGTTTTCTTGATCAAGTCTGCAGCCCCAGTATTCAACAGGCATCAGGGAGTATATCTTCTGTGTGATGGATATGTGTT
>NW_006281920.1:6651-8438 GCF_000327345.1 Myotis davidii | reverse complement strand
GTACCCTTCTTCTACTCTACGCTTTACGGCTTATAAATGTATATAAAATATACCAGTGATATTGTAAGCTGAAAAAACTTGGCTTACTTTACAGCCAGGATCATCTAGAACTCAGTTTACTTTCCATAATGCACAAGAATGTGTCGATCATGGACAAAGTAATTTCTTTGGGGCATCTGTTCCTTTACCTATAAGAATTTATTAACTATTTACACTGTGCTAGAATGAGTTAAACTCTTAAAAGATATATTCTTATGTGATCATTAAAATGATTTATAAAGGGATTGCTGTTCAGAATGCTCTGGCCCAGTGGTCGGCAAACTGCGACCCCTTGAGTGTGGCTCTTCCACAAAATACCACGTGCGGGCGCCCACGTACAGTGCGATTGAAACTTCGTGGCCACACTCAAGGGGCCAAAGAGCTGCATGTGGCTCGCGAGCCACAGTTTGCCTACCACTGCTCTGGCCTATTTCCAATGGTTCCTTTTCCCCTCCAGCTGGAAACAGCAGGGGATTTTTCCTCACTATTCACTGTGAGGACCTCGTTGAGGTCCTGGAAGTAAAACTCACAAAAGTGCACCCCACTTCAGTGCCGTTGCTGGGTTCTGCTGGGGAGTTTTTAATTCAGAATTGTTCACACGGAGCCTCCAGCTATTCATCAAGTACAATTCAGTTTTTCTCCCGAGGTACCAGTAATTTGGAGGTGTCTGCTCATGGGTTCTGTTCCTGTCATTTGTGATTTTCTGTATCCACTTGTCACTTTCTCTAGTTTTGGTGGCAGCAGTTTGCCCTGTGAATTTACTTCCCTGACATTTTAAGAAGGATAGTTTATTTTCAATTTGTTCAGCTTTTTACTTGTTAGGAGGGAGTGGAGGCTCATAGCATTCTTTTTTAACTAAAAATGTTTTAATTAAAATAAATGCATAAATGTGATCATACAAGAAATAAAGGGATTGTTGTTGTTGTTCCTGCATACAGATAATAAAACTGATATTTAGAATAAAGTGGGCCAAATATATGGTGACAGGAGGAGACAACTTTGGGCAGTGGACACACAGTGCTATATACAGATGATATATTGTAGAATTATACACTTGAAATGTGTATAATTATATTAACCAATGTTGCCCCAATATATTTAATAACATATCTTAAAAATAATTAATTAATTAAATGTTTAACTTTTTATTATGGATTTCAAGATGGTGATGAAGTCGGTAAAAGCTACACTCATCTCCTTACAGGCGACTGTGCCACTAAGTCCCACAGGACAACTACTACATAAGGCCACCCCACAAAGACTGGAGCCATAGAAGATCTATATAACACATAGAAAAATCAAAAAGAGGCAGTCAAAATGGGTAGACAAAGAAACAGGCCCCACATTAAAGAACAGGAGAACTCTCCAGAAAAAGAGACAAATGAAGTGGAGGTAAGCAATTTATCAGATATAGAGTTTAAAGTAATGGTTTAAGGATGCTGAAGGAACTTAGAACTACAATAGCATGGGAAAAATGGTTTTTGCACTCTCACATATCAAATAGAATACAGAAGAGCTTGGTGCTTTTGTTCTCTCATGTTCTTTAATGCTTCTGACAGTTAAATGAGATGTCAGCATGTTGGAGAAAAGTAAGGAGAAAGGTAGGCACATTGCAATGAAGAAGGGCTACATACTTCTCACATCCACTGCAGTCTGTACGTATGAGCTCCTGGTATACTAGTCCAAGCTAATCAATAGCCTAGCCTGAGTCATGGTTTACTGTCGCAGTCTTATCATTTGTTTCTAGA
>NW_006281920.1:2761-6563 GCF_000327345.1 Myotis davidii | reverse complement strand
TGTAGTCTGTTCTCTCTCTCAAAAGCATTCCTCACATAGCAGCAGGGAGGGCCTTTTTTTTTATCCTCACCTGAAGATATGTTTCTTGATTTTAGGGGGGGCGGGGCATGAAGGAGAGATGGAGGGAGAGAGAAATGAAATACTGATGTGAGAAAGAAATATTAATTGGTTGCCTCCCATCCACACCACAGCCAGGGTTCAAACCTGCAAACTAGGCATGTACCCTGACTGGCAGTCGAACCCACAAACTTTTTGTGTACAGGATGGAAGTCTTCTTCCATCACCATTTATCTCCCCTTTCCTCTCTCTACCTCCCACAAACCCCCTTCCCGTCTGGAAATCACCATAGTATTGTCCATGTCTATGAGTTTTCTTTCCTTTTGCTTAATCCCTTCACCTTTTTTACTCAGCCCCTCCCTCTAAGAGCTATCAGTCTGTTCTCTATATCTAGAAGTCTGTTTCTATTTTATTTGTTAGTTTATTTTATTCATTAGATTGCCATATAGGTGAAATCATCTGGTAGTTGTCTTTCTCTGACTGGCTTATTTTACTTGGCATAATACTCTCTAGCTCCATCTCTGTCTCAAAAGGTAAAATTTTATTCTTTTTTATGGCTGAGTAGTATTCCAATGTGTAAATGTATCACAGCTTTTTTTAAAAAAATTCTTGCCTGACTATATGTTTATTGATTTTAAGAGAGAGGGAAAGGGAAATAGAAACATCAATGTGAGAAAGAAATATTAATTGGTTGCCTCCCATCCACACCACAGCCAGGGTTCAAACCTGCAAACTAGGCATGTACCCTGACTGGCAGTCGAACCCACAAACTTTTTGTGTACAGGATGGTGCTCCAACCAACTGAACCACACTGGCCAGGGCATGTACCACAGCTTATTATCCATTCATTTACCCATGGGTGCTTGGGCTGCTTCCAAATTTTGGCTACTGTAAACAACTGAAAAAGAAACAGAGGATAGGGATGCATATATTATTTTGAATTAATGTTTTGAGTTTCTTCAGAGATATTCCCAGAAGTGGAATTGCTGGGTCATAAGGCAGATCCATTTTTTTATTTTTTGAGGTAACTCCATACTGCTTTCCACATTGGTTACACTCATCTGCATTTCCACCCTTTTCTCCACATCCTCGCCTACACTTGTTTGTTGATTTATAGATAATAGCCATTCTGAAAGTGTGAAGTCATATCTCTTTGTGGTTTTAATTTGTGTTTCTCTGATGATTACAGATGTGGAGCATTATTTCTTTTTTTATGTTTTTATTAACTTTTAGAGAGTGAGGAAGGGAGATGAATAGAGAGATAGAAACATCGATGTGGGAGAAATATCATTGATCAGCTGCATCCTTCAGGCCCCTTTCTGGGGATCCATCCCACAACCCAGGCATGTGCCCTGACTGGGAATCAAATTGGTGACCTCTTGGATCCTGGGTCAATGCTCAACCACTGAGCAACACTGGCTGGGCAAGAGCATCTTTTCTTATGTCTATTGGCTACTTGTATGTCCTCTTTGGAGAAGCGTTTATTTAGGTCCTCTGTCCATTTTTAATTGGATTATTTGTTTGTTTTGATGTTGAGTTGTATAGTAAGTTCTTTAAAAATTTTGGATATTAAACCCTTATCAGAGGTATTATTGGTGAATATGTTCTCCCATTGAATGGGTTGTCTTTTAATTTTGTTGATAGTTTGCTGTGAAAAAACTTTTTAGTTTGATGTAGTCGAATTTGTTTATTTTTCTTTTGTTTCCCTTGCCTGAGAGGATATATCTGAAAAATATTGATATCAGAAATGTCCTGAGATTTTACTGCCTGTTTTCTTCTAGGATTTTTATGGTTTCAAGTCTAATATTTAAGTCTTTAAACCATTTTGAGTTTATTCTTTTAAAAAAATTATCTTTATTATTGAGAGAATTACAGATGTCCCTTTTTTAAATTGCAGTGACCCCCTCCATAACACTCTGTCCTCCTCCTCCTCCTCCCCCCATAGGCCTTCACCATACTATTGTCTGTGTCCATAAGTTATTCATATAATTCTTTGGTTTATATCTTCTCACCCACCCCTACCCCCTTCCCTTTGAGATTTGCCAGTCTGTTCTATGCTTCCATGTCTCTGGATCTATTTTGTTCCAGTTTATTTTGTTCATTAGATTCCACATATAAGTGAGATCATGTGATACTTGTCTTTCACTGACTGGTTCATTTCGCTTAGCATAATATTCTCCAAGTCCTTCCATGGTGTCTCAAAGGGTAAGAGATCCTTCGTTTTTATAGCTGCATAGTATTCCATTGTGTAACTGTACCAGAGCTTTTTTGTCTACTCATCTATTGATGGGCACTTCGGCTGCTTTAAGATCTTAGCTATTGCAAATAGTGACGCTTTGAACTTAGGGGTGCATATATTCTTTCTGATTAGTATTGTAGGATTCTTAGGATATATTCCTAGAAGTGGGATTACTGGGTCAAATGGCAGTTCCATTTTTAATTTTTTTTTTTTTAGGAAACTCCATACAGTTTTCTGTAGTGGGCACACCAGTCTGCATTTCTACCAACAGTGTACTATGGTTCCCTTTTCTCTACAAACTTTCATTTGATTTGTTGATGTTAGCCATTCTGGCAGGTATGAGGTGATAATTTTAACTTGCATCTCTCTGATGATTAGTAACTTTGAGAATTTTCTCATGTGTGTCTTGGCCATCTTTAGAGAAGTGTCTATTTAGGTCTTTTGCCCATGTTTTATTAGATTGTTTGTCTTCCTTTTGTTAAATTGTGTTAGTTCCTTATATATTGTGGAAATTAACCCCTTATCTGATGTATTATTGGCTATGTTCTCCCATATAATGGATCCCTTTTCATTCTGTTTGTGAATTCTTTTGCTGTACAGAAGCTTTTTATTTTGATGTAGTCCCATTTGTTTAGGTTTTTCTTTGTTTCCCTTGCTCTAGGAGATGTATCAGCAAACATATTGCTATGATATATTGCTGGAAGCCAATTCCAGCATTTCAGCAAGGGCTGAATCATTTGGAGTGGCAAGGTCATTTCCCCAATCCTGAAAAGGGATGATTGCTTGCTTTCAGACAGCTAAGGCCATCTTAATCTACATATTATTGACTCTTACTGGTCAAACACCTGAATAGCCTTAGGCAATTCCCCATTCTGACAATGGACTATGTATATGAAACCCTGGCCTTTGAAGTGTATATCTACCTCGCCTTAGGACAAATTGTGTTAATAAAAAGCAAGGGGTCCTGAGACAAGGAGAACTTAGTTTCTTTAGCTAGGCTCCTCTGATCCCCCCTAATGCCTTTCAAAAATTATGCTTCATCTCTGGACTCTTTATTAAGTTACACACAGCCCTTCTCCAGATTGCTGAACCCTTCTAGATGCTGGAACAAGAACCCTGGCAATATATGTCTGAGATTCTGCTGCCTATGGTTTCTTCTAGGACTTTTATGGTTTCATGACTTAACATTTAACTCTTTGATGTATTTTGAGTTTTTTCTTGTGTCCTTTGTCAAATATTAATTGACCATAATGGTTTGGGTCAATTTCTGGGGTCTCTGTTCTTATCTATTGGTCTATATGCCTGCTCTTGTGCCAGTACCAGGATGTTTCAGTTATAATGGCTTTGTAGTATAGTTTGATATCTAGTATTGTGATCCCTCCTCCTTTGTTCTTCTTTCTCAAAATTGCTACAACTCTTCAGGTTCTTTTTTGGTTCCATATAAATTTTCAGAGTGTTTGTTCTAGGTCTGTGAAATATGCCATTGGTATTTTAATAGGGATTGCG
>NW_006281920.1:0-2616 GCF_000327345.1 Myotis davidii | reverse complement strand
CCGGTTTCGGCATCCTCTATTTCTTTTTTAATGTCCTGTAGTTTTTGGGATACAGGTCTTTTACCTCCTTGGTTAAGTTTTTTCCAAGGTATCTTATATTTTTTGTTGCAATGGTAAATGGTATTTCATTTTTTAGTTTCTCTTTGTGAGAGTTTGTTATTGGTGTATAAAAATAACATTAATTTCTGAATGTTAATTCATATCCTGCTACTTTGCTGAATTCATTAATTAAATTTAGTAGTTTTTTTGCTGGTCTTTAGTTTGCTATGTGCAGTATTATGTCATCTGTGACTAATGACAATTTCACTTCCTCCTTTCCAATTTGGATGCTTTTTATTTTTTTTTTTCTTCTCTGGTCATTGTGGCTAAGACTTCCAGTACTTTTTTGAATAAAAGTGGTGAAAGTGGATATATCTGTCTTATTCCTGTTCTTAAGGGAAATGCTTTTAGTTTTTGCCAATTGAGTATGATGTTGGCTATAGGTTTGCCATATATGGCCTTTATTATGTGGAGGAATGGGTGTTGGATTTTGTCAAATGCTTTTTCTGCATCTATTGATATGATCATGTGATTTTTGTCTTTCAATTTGTTTATGGGCTGTATCACGTTTATTGATTTGCAAATATTGTACCAGCCTTACATTCTTGGAATAAATACCACTTGGTCATGATGTATGATCTTTTTAATATATTGCTGGATTCGATTTGCTAATATTTTGTTGAGGATTTTAGCATCTATGTTCATCAGGGACATTTGCCTATAATTCTCTTTCTTTGTAGTGTCTTTATCTGGTTGTGGAATTAGGATAATGCTAGCCTCATAAAAAAAGCTTTAAAGTATTCCTACCTCTTGGATTTTTTGGAATAGTTTGCAGAGTACAGGTGTTAGTTCTTCTTTGAATGTTTGGTAAAACTCCCCTGTGAAGCCGCCGGACCCAGGCTTTTGTTTACTGGGAGTTTTGGGGTTTTTTTTATTGCCTCTATTTCATCAGTTACATTTCTTCTCAATTGTCCAATTTGTTGGCATATAATTGTTCATAATATTTTCTTATAATCCTTTGTGTTTGGTGTAGTGTCTGTTGTTATTTCTCTTTCATTTCTGATTTTATTTATTTGTGCCCTCTCTTTTTTTTTTTTTTATGAGCCTGGTTACAGGTTTTTCAATCTTGTTTATCTTTCCAAAAACCCAGGTCTTGATATCATTGATTTTTTGCACTTTTTTTTCTTCTGCTCTCTGCCATGTATGGATACAATGAGAAATTGGGAGTTTGCAGCCTGGAAGCAGAATCTTACAAGAACCCAACCATGCTGACACCCTGATATCACATTTTTATTTTTATTTTTATTGTTGACATTATTATAGATGTCCCTGATACCCTTCCTTTGCCCCACTCTGAACAGACCTCACCCTTCCTTTCATCTGGGCCTCACACTTTCAACATCCAGAATTATGAGAAATAATTTTCTGATGTTTATAAGCCATCCAGTCAATGGTACTTGTTATAGCAGTCCAAACAAAGTACAACACTGCTGTATTAGGAATGGAATATAGGGTCACAAGCAGGGAGACCATTAGAAGTCTCTCAGAGTATTCATTTGAGAGAGGAGGGTGGCTCAACCAAAGAGGTAGCAGTAGAGATGAGTAGTGGTCAGATTATGGTTTAATATTTAAAATAAGGCTGACTAAATACTGATGGATTAGATATAAGTTGAGAGAGAAAAATAACAGTCAAAGATAACTCTGGGGTTATAACCAGTGATACTGAAAGAATGGAGTTGCTATCAATTAAAAAGAAAAGGTAGTGGGAGAAGCATGTTGAAAGTAAGTTCAGAGTGATGTGAGAGGAATAGTGGCCTGAGAGCACCTTTTCCTCTCCCCCTGAAATGTCAACAAGTTGACCAACTATAAATCAACACAGAAATTCCTGCTCAACACAGACACACGCCTCAGAGACCTGTGCACTGAAACATGGATTGACCTTGAGAACACCATGCTCAGCAAAATAAGTCAGTCAGAAAAAGCTAAGAACTATATGCTTTCACTCATATGTAGGATATAAAATTGAAATTTGTGAACACAAGCAGCAATGTAGTCATTGCCAGAGAGAAGGGAGTTGGGGGAGAAGAGGGACCTAATATAAAGTGACAGAAGATTTGACTTTGGGTGGTGAGCACAAGGAGCAATATACAGATCTTGTAACATAGAAACCACACCTGAAACCTATATGTTCATGTTGACCAATGTCACCCCAATCAATTTAATAAATAAATCTATTTTTTAAATAAAGTAAGTTCAGAAGGTGAAAGATCATAAATTCTGCAATGGTCACATTAAATTAGAATCCTGAACCTCCAGACTACAGTACCTCCAAGGAGAACATCTATACAAGTCTTTCTGTTCTGCATTTTGTCCAATATGACCCAGTAGTAAAAGAAGGAAATGTTGAAGTTCCAGTTTCTTCTCAGGAGCCAAGCACTCCCCAGGTCTCTGCTTTTCCATCCTCTTCAGTTTCATCAAGTGAGAGAATTGCTAAACACAGGTCAGTCTGTGTCCTTCAGTCTCTGAAAACTCCAGTGTGTCAGGAGGTTTGTGCTCAGCTCCCCCTGCAGCCTCAGG
>NW_006281919.1:16503-16751 GCF_000327345.1 Myotis davidii | reverse complement strand
TACTGGGTGACTGAAGCTCCCAACCTCTCCTTTAATTATTATTTTTATTTTTTATTCTGGGATTTATTTACCTTCTATAATTGAAAGTTTGTAGCCTAGAGTGGAGCTCAGAGCTGGCCAGGGTGGGGCGGGAAGCTTGGCTTCCTCCATCACTGGGGTAACCAAGCCTCCTGCTTGCTCCAGCTCTGTGGCTGCCTGCCGACATCTTGGTTGGGTTAATTAGCATATAGTCGCTCTGAGTGGCTGGG
>NW_006281919.1:9351-10093 GCF_000327345.1 Myotis davidii | reverse complement strand
CATGCTTCAGGGTAGGGCCGATTGGGGGGGGTGAGGCACCGCCCCCTGTCACAGTCAAGGCAGGGTCGATGGGGAGGTTGCGGCGCCATCCCTGTCACGCACAGCACAGGGCCAATCAGGGGGTTGGGGCGCTGCCCCCTATCACTCACAGAGCAGGGCCCATCAGGGGATTTGGGGCTCCATACCCTGTCATGCACAGAGTATGGTCGCTCAGGGGGTTGGGGAGCTCCCCCTGTCACTCACAGAGTAGGGCCGATCGGGGAATTTGGGCACCGCCCCCTGTCACACACAGAGCAGGAAGGATCAGGGGGTTGGGGCGCTGCACACTGTCACACTCAGGGCAGGGCTGATGGGGAGGTTATGGCTCTACCCTGTCACACACAGAGCAGGGTCCATGGGGGGCCGTTGGGGGATCGCCCTCTATCACCCACAGAGCAGGGCCAATCAGGGGGTTGGGGCGCCGCCACTGACACACTTAGGGCCGGGCCAATGTGGAGGTTATGATTCTACTTCATCACACACAGAGTAGGGCCCTTCAGGGGGTCGGAGGTTGGGGCCCCGCACCCTGTCACACACAGAGCAGGGTCCATGGGGGGCCGTTGGGGGATCGCCCTCTATCACCCACAGAGCAGGGCCAATCAGGGGGTTGGGGCGCCGCCACTGACACACTTAGGGCCGGGCCAATGTGGAGGTTATGATTCTACTTCATCACACACAGAGTAGGGCCCTTTGGGGGGTCGGG
>NW_006281919.1:2621-7623 GCF_000327345.1 Myotis davidii | reverse complement strand
GTTGTTTGTTTTGGATATTTCCATAAATCTGTTTATTGCATGCACCTTAGATATTTCATAAAAACAACAAAACATAAAAACCAATATCTATAGTCATGGCATCCAGTTTATCTTCCCATTGCCTCATTAAATGTAACTTGTGTTATTTCTTATAGGCATTGATGATTTTAAGATACTAGAAGGCAATAGCCTGAGAATTCAAAAACCTTTCAGTGTGTCATTCAACCTCTAAGAGCTTGAATTTTCTAAACATCAATGAGTGGAACGGTACCGTGGTGGGCTTGCACAGATTCCACTTGACTTCAAATCTCTGTGTTCAAGGACTTTGTTTGCTTGTTATCCTCCCAAGACTGTCAACCCACCCCCACTTTTAAAAATAATTTTTTTGTCATTGAAATTTCAAATGTATACAAAAATAGAGAAAACAGAATAATGAACTTTTATGTTATCATTTAGTTTTAAAAATTATTATTAATTCATGGCCCTCTTGAATCATACAAGCCTATTTGCCTACACACTCCCCTCTCCCCCACATTCTTTGAAGCATATCTTGTAATTCTAGGTTCTTAATCTGAAAGATAACAATTAATAGTCTTTATTAATAAAATAACCAGTAAGTGTACACATTTTCAATATTTTCTCATAACATTTAATGAACCTTGGTCCCGGGGTCCCGCCTCGCCTGCGGCCCGGCTTTCCGATGACAATCATGTTCACAGGCCGCAGACAAGGTGGCTCCTAGGTCCTGGCGTGCTGCCTTGCCTGCGGCTCAGCTTTCTTATAATGATCACAATCATAATCACAATCGTGGGCCACAGGCAAGGCGGCTTATAGGTCCGGGGTGCCACAGGGCTTTCAGATCACGATCACAATCACAACCACAGGCAAGGTGTTGCCTGGGTCACTGGGTGCTGCCTTGCCTGGGGCCGGGCTTTCCCATCACAATCACGATCACAGACCACAGGCAAGGCAGCTCCTGTGTCCCGGGGTGATGCCTTGCGTGTGGCCTGGCTTTCCGATCTTGATCACTAGCCATAGGCAAGGTGGCTCCTGGGTCCCAGGGTGACATCTTGCCTGCTGCCAGGGTTTCTGATCATGATCACAGGCCACAGTCACGGCGGCTCCTGGGTCCCCTTGGCCCCTTTTCCTTCAGTCTGGCTTTCTGATCATGATCACGGGCTGCAGGCAAGGAGGATCCTGGGTTTGTGGGAGCTGCCTTGCCTGGGGCCGAGCTTTCTGATCAAGATCAAGGTGTACAGGCAAGTCGGCCCGGTGTCCCAGAGTGCCGTCTTACCTGAGGCCAGGCTTTCCGATCATGATCACAATCACGGGCCGCAGGGAAGGCGGCTCCTGTGTCCCAGGGTGCTGCCGTGCCTGTGGCCCGGCTTTCCCATCATGACCGAAATCATGAGCTGCAGGCAAAGAGGCTCGTGGGTCCCGGGGTGCTGCCTTGCCTATGGCCCGGGTTTCCAATCACGATAATGAACACAGGACGCAGGCAAGGTGGCTCCTGGATTCCAGGGGTGCTGCCTTGCCTATGGTCTGGCTTTCTGATCACGATCATGATCAGGAGCTGCAGGCAAGGCGGCTCCTGGTTCCGAGGTCCCGCATTCCCTTCGGACCTGCTTTCCGATCACAATCCTATCACGGACCCCATGCAAGGCAGCTCCAGGGTTCTGGGGTGCAGCCTTGCATGCGGACTAGCTTTCCAATCATTGATCATGATCACAGGCCGCAGTCAGGGTGGCTTATTGATCTGGGGTGCCACTGTTCCTGTGGTCCTGCTTTCAGATCATGATCATGATCACGGCTGCAGACAAGGCGGCTCCTGGGTCCCGGGGGCCGCCTTGACTGCGACCCACATTTCTGATCACGACCACAATCACAGACCACAGGAAAGGAAGATCCTGGAAATCTGGGTATTGCCTTACTGTGGCCCATATTTCATATCACGATCCTGATCCCGATCACGGGCCACAGGCACGGAGGCTCCTGTGTCCTAGGGTGCCGACTGCGTACATTCGAGTGTTCTGATCATGATCACAATCACAATCATGGGCCGCAGGCAAGGCTGCTTCTGGGTCCCGAGGTGCCGCCATGTCTGAGGCGCAGCTTTTCGATCATGATCACGGGCCGCAGGCAAGGCGTTTCCTCGGTCCTGGGGTGCTGCCTTGCCTTTGGTCCGGCTTTCTGATCTCAATCACGGGCCGCAGGTACAGCAGCTCCTGGGTTCCCAGGGGCCGCCTTGCTTGCAGTCCTGCTTTCCAATCTGGATTATGATCACAAGCCATAGGCAAGGCGGCTCCTGGGTCCCGGGATGCCGCCTACCTGAGGCCTGGCTTTCCAATCATGATCACGGACCAAAGGTAAGGTGGCATTCCGAGACCGAGAAGCCGTGTTGCCTCCGGCCCATATCGTGATCGTGACCGTGATCGTGTTCGGAAAGTCAGGGAGCAGGCAAGGGAGCTTCTGGGTCTCAAAATGCCACCTTGCCTGTGGTCTGGCTTTTCAATCTCATTCACGGAACGCAGGAAAGGCAGCTTCTGGGTCTCAGAATACCTCCTGGCATGAAGCCAACTTTCAAATCATGATGATGGGCCACGGGCAAAGTGGATCCTAGGACTCCAGGGGACTTCTTCCCTTTGGCCTAGCTTTCCGATACCAATCACAACCATGATCATGATCTAAAGCTGTTGGCAAGGCAGCTCCTGGGTCCAAGTCTGCTGCCTTACCTGTGGCCGGGATTGTTGATCTCGATCAGAGGCTGTAGGCAAGGCGGCTTCTGGGTCATAGCTGTTTCCTTGCCTGTGACCAAGTTTTCAGATCACGATCATGAGCTGCAGCAAGGTGGATCCTGGGTCCTGGTGAGCTGCCCTGCCTGAGGCCTGGATTTCCGATCACAATCACGATCAGAATTCTGGGTTGCAGGCGAGGCGGCTTCTGGGTCTCAGAATGACGCCTTGCCCGCAGCCCGTGCTCATGAATTCATCTCGAATGCCGCCTTGCTTGGGGCCCACCTTTCAAATCATGATCATGGACCACAGGCAAAGTGGTATTCCGGGATGCAGAATACGCCTTGCCTCTAGGCCATATTGTTATCATGATTTTGATCGTGATCCTGATCGTGATCAGAAAGCAAGTTAGCAGGCAAGTCGGTTACTGGGTCGCAGAATGTCGCCTTGCATGCAGCCCAACTTTCAAATCATGATCACGGACCGAAGGCAAGGTGGCATTCCGGGACCCAGAAGCCGTGTTGCCTGCAAGCCATATTTTGATCATGATTTTGATCGTGATCCTGATCGCAATTAGAAAGCAAGGTAGCAGGCGAGTCGGTTTCTGGGAGGCAGAATATCGCCTTGCTTGCGGCCCAGCATTCAAATCAAAATCATCGTCCACAGGCAAGTTGGCTCCTGGGTCCCGGCTGTCTCCTTGCCTGTGGGCCAGTTTTCTGATCACAATGATGTGCTGCAGCAAGGGGGATCCTTTTGCCGGGCTCTCTGTTCACGACCATGATCACGATCACGATCACGAATCACTGCTGGAGGCATGGAGCCTTCTGGATCTCACAATGTCGACTTGCCTGCATCCCATGATCATGATTTGAAAGATGCGCTGCAGGCAAGGCGGCATTCTGAGACCCAGAAGCCGCCTTGCCTGCGGCCCATAACCGTGATCGTGATCGTGATTGGAAAGACAGGCTGCAGGAAAGGAGGCTTCTGAGTCTCGAATGCTGCCTTGCCTGCAGCCCAGCTTTCAAATCATGATCACGGGCCACAGGAAAGGGGTTCCTGGGACCAAGGAGGCCGCATTTCTTGTGGTCTGGGTTTCTGAATTCAATCACCGGCCGCAGGCCATGCAGATATCGGGTCTCTGAATACCGCCTTGCCTGAAGCCCGGCTTTCAAATCACAATCATCGGCCACTGGCAAGTCTGCTCCTGGGTCCAGGTATCTCCTTGCCTGTGGGCCAGTTTTCCAATCACGATCATGTGCTGCAGCACGGGGGATCCTGGGTTCATGTGTGCCGCCTTGCCTGAGGCCTGGCTGTCAGATCACGACCACGATCACGATCACGAATCACTGCTGGAGGCATGGCGGCTTCTGGGTCTCGCAATGTTGCCTTGCCTGCGGCCTGGCTTTCCGATCATGATCACGATCACGATATGGGCTGCAGGTAAGGCGGCTTCTGGGTCTCGAATACCGCCTTGCCTGCAGCCCAGCTTTCAAATCATGACCAGGGGCCGCAGGCAAGGCGGCATTCTGAGACCCAGAAGCCTTTGCCGCAGGCCTATATCGTGATCGTGATAGTGGCTGTGGTTGTGGTTGTAGTCCAGCTTTCAAATCCTGATCACGGATCCCAGGCAAGGTGGCATTCCGAGACCCAGAAGCCGCGTTGCCTCCAAGCCATGTTTGGATCATGATTTTGATCGTGATCCTGATCGTGATCAGAAAGCAAGGTAGCAGGCAAGGCGGCTTCTGGGTCTCAGAATGTCACCTTGCCTGCGGCCCAGCTTTCAAATCACAATCATCGGCCACAGCCAAGTCGGCTCCTGGGTCCCGGCTGTCTCTTTGCCTATGGCTCAGTTTTCTGATCACAATTATGTGCTGCAGGAGGGTGGATCCTGAGGCCAGGCCGTCTGGTCACCACCATGATCACGATCACGAATCACTGCTGGAGGCATGGCGGCTTCTGGGTCTCACAATGTCGCCTTGCCTGCGGCCTGTGATCATGATTTGAAAGCTGGGCTGTAGGCAAGGCGGCATTCCGAGACCCAGAGGCCGCCTTTCCTGCTGCCTGGCTTTCCGATCACGATCACGATTACGATATGGGCCATGGGCAGCGCGGCTTCTGGGTCACGGAATTTCGCCTTGCCTGCAACCCAGCTTTCAAATCATGATCACGGGCCGCAGGCAAGGCGCCATTCTGAGACCTACAAGCCTTTGCCGCAGGCCTATATCGTGATCGTGATAGTGGTTGTGGTTGTGGTTCTGGTTGTGGTTGTG
>NW_006281919.1:948-1542 GCF_000327345.1 Myotis davidii | reverse complement strand
GCCCACGGGCCGCAGGCAAGGCGCCATTCTGAGACCTACAAGCCTTTGCCGCAGGCCTATATCGTGATCGTGATAGTGGTTGTGGTTGTGGTTCTGGTTGTGGTTGTGATTGTGATCGTGATTGTGATCAGAAAGCCAGGCTGCAGGCTAGGCGGCCTATGGGTCTTGGAATGCCACCTTGACTGCACCCAGCATTCAAATCATGATCACGGACCACAGGCAAGGTGGCATTCCCAGACCCAGAAGCCGCGTTGCCTCCAGCCCAAATCGTGATCGTGATCGTGATCAGAAAGCCAGGCCGCAGGCAAGGCGGCCTCTGGGTCTCAGAATGCCACCTTGCCTGCGGCCCAGCTTTCAAATCATGATCAGGGACCACTGGCAAGGTGGCATTCCGGGACCCAGAAGCCGCGTTGCCTCCAGGCCATATTTTGATCATGATTTTGATCGTGATCCTGATCGTGATCAGAAAGCAAGGTAGCAGGCAAGGCGGCTTCTGGGTCTCAGAATGTCGCGTTGCCTGCGGCCCAGCTTTCAAATCACAATCATCGGCCACAGGAATGTCGGCTCCTGGGTCCCGACTGTCTCTTTGCCTAC
>NW_006281919.1:0-890 GCF_000327345.1 Myotis davidii | reverse complement strand
GGCTCAGTTTTCTGCTCACAATTATGTGCTGCAGGAGGGTGGATCCTGAGGCCGGGCTGTATGGTCACGACCACGATCACGATCACGATCACGATCACGATCACGAACACTGCTGGTGGCATGGCGGCGTCTGGGTCTTGGAATGCTGCCTTGCCTGCAGCCCAGTTTTCAAATCATGATCATGGGCCACAGGAAGCGGGGCTCCTGGGACCCAGGAGGCCACCTTGCCTGTGGTCTAGGTTTCTGATCTCAATCACCGGCCACAGGCAAGGCAGCGACTGGGTCTCAGAATGCCGCCTTGCCTGAAGCCCGGCTTTCAAATCACAATCATGGGCCACAGGCAGGTCGGCTCCTGGGTCGAGGCTGTCTCCTTGCCTGGGGGCCAGTTTTCCAATCACGATCATGTGCTGCAGCAAGGCGGATCCTGGGTTCTGGTGTGTCGCCTTGCCTGCAGCCTGGCTGTCAGTTCATGACCATGATCACGATAACGAATCATTGCAGGAGGTATGGCAGCTTCTGGGTCTTGCAATGTCGTCTTGCTTCTGCCTGTGATCATGATTTGAAAGCTGGGCTGCAGGTAAGGTGGCATTCCGAAGTAGAAGCCACCTTGCCTATGGCCCATATCCAGATCGTGATCGTGATCGGAAGGCCAGGCCACAGGCAAGGCAGCCTCTGGGTCTGGGAATGCCACCTTGACTGCACCCAGCTTTCAAATCATGATCACGGACCACAGGCAAGGTGGCATTCCAAGACCCAGAAGCCGCGTTGCCTCCAGCCCATATCGTGGTCGTGATCATGATCAGAAAGACAGGTACAGGCAAGACGGTTGCTGGATCTGGGAATGCCACCTTTCCTGTGGCCCATCTTTCAAATCATGATCACGGGCCGCA
>NW_006281918.1:0-328 GCF_000327345.1 Myotis davidii | reverse complement strand
CCACACTAAACAGAAGCTCTTTGGAGCCTCCCAGTCTGTATTTAGTCTGCACCCCTTCAGGCTCCTTAGGCTGCTTGTTTTAAGCACCTGGTTCACACTGAGGGATTATTTCCCCCTCAGATTCTGAGCACCTGAGGGCAGGGGTCCATTTGCTCTGGGACACGACCTGGGATGCGTCTGCCCAAACCTAATTTATTGAATGTAATGCATTGTAGAGGGTCACAGGGCTGATCAACAACTCAGGATCCCCAAGCTGAACTGGGCTTGGTTTGTTAAATCATTTGTTTTTTGTTTGTTTGTTTTTAATAGATTTTTATTGATTTCAGAG
>NW_006281917.1:23621-32803 GCF_000327345.1 Myotis davidii | reverse complement strand
TTGTGGTACATTTACACAGTGGAATACTATGCAACTTTAAAAAAGGAAGATCTCTTACCCTTAGCGACAGCATGGATGGACCTGGAGATTATTAGGTTAAGTACACTAAGCCAGTCAGAGGAAGATCACATGATCTCACTCACATGTGTAATCTAGTGACCAAAATAAACTGACTATATGAAATAGGTCCAGAGGCATGGAAGCATGGAACAGACTAACAGATCTCAAATGAGAGGGGAGACAGGAAGAGATTAACTAAAGAACATATAGGCATGTATACACAGCCCATGGACACAGACAGTAGTGTGAAGAAGGCATCAGGTGGGGCGGGGGTGGATGAGGGCTAATGCAAGGGGGAGATGGAGCTATCTGTAATACTGGCAACAATTTTTTAAAAAGTGGTAAAAAAAAGTAAATAAAATAGAACCCCTCTTGCACTTGTAAAATATTAAGAGGTTATTACTATTTTTAAAATTCGAAAGAAATATGAATATACTCTTAGTAAAAAAGATACATCACGTTTCTACCCAGCAGCCCATCTAGCCCTCCTTAAACTACTTAAACTAATGGATTACATTTTAGATCTAGCCAAGAAATAGATAATTATTTCTGCTAATTATCTATGAAAGTACTCTTTCAAGCATATCTGGAAACACTAAAGAAAATATCTGACAACTATGCCCATACTATAATTGCAACCAGCGGTGACAATACATAAAAGTAACTAAAATTTTTCGTTAGGTATTTAAATAAATATTCAGTTAGTAAAATGGTATGGAACATTTGGATTAAAAAAAATTAGCAGTACCTGGAGATTGTTCAGAGTCTGAAGCATTTGACATTGTGGAGCCGTTCGATGATTTCTTTGTCTGAATGGTAAAGGGGAGCCACAGAAGTGTTGGTAGATGAATGAATGGATATTTCTGACACTAACCCCTTAGACTTGAGGAGAAGTTCAGACCTGGCCTAAGGAGGGGCAGCTGCATACAGTTGTATGATACTAATTTACTCTGGTAAAAACCACAGAGGACATGTGAATCAACAACTTCATATATTTCTAATAGGTTTGCAAAAATAAAAACTGTCCTACTTAAATAGTGCACAACAAGCCTTCTTTGCTGTTGTTAATCCTCATCTGAGGATATTTTTTTCCATTTGGTCTTTAGAGAGAATAGCAGGGTTGCAGAAGGAGAGAGAGAGAGAGAGAGAGAAAGAGAGAGAGAGAGAGAGAGAGACATTGTTGTGAGAGAGGCACATCAATTGGTGACCTCCTGTACATGCCCTAACCAGGGGTGAGGATCGAACCTGCAACCCAGGTCCATGGCCTTCACACGCCATCCTCTGGTGCCCAGGCTGATGCTCTAACCACTTTGGAACACTGGTCAAGACACAACAAGCCTTTTAATGGCATTTGATTTGCGCAAGTAATATTCCATCACTCTGGAAACAAATTAAGAAAAGCCACTGTCTTAAAAAATTATAATTGAGTAGTCTATATCGAAAATTCTCATGAGGATTGAGAATGTAGTGAAGGAAGACATAAAGTGTATGGAAACTAAGAGGCTAGATAACCAGTTGAATAAGAAAAGGAATAATCCTGGAAATAACAGATACCTGTTAATCAGAGGTGGATTTAAATGACATCCTATAAGAAATGGCATTTGAAGATAAAAATCCTATAACAACATGTAGATATCCAGTTATTGAAAGTTTGGCTTAAGTTTTTTTGGTAACACCACCCCCCTCCCAGACTTTTTTTTTTTAAGTAAAAACAATTTCTATTCACAGAAATATGAGTGGGTAGCCATGAACAAACTACTTGTTGCTATTTATTGGACTCACATAAAAAAGCCCAATATTTGCAGTGGGTACAAGTAGATATTGTACATGGACAAAAATAAACATATGACTCTTTCTCACTGGGGTCATAGAAACTAATGCATATTTGAGCCAGTCTGTTTGAAACCATAGAAGATACCACAGATACAAACTGTCATAAGTTTTCCATTCTTTTATGTCCTGTCCAGATACAATGGTCTTATAAGTAATTATAAAAATATATCACATTTGCCTTCTACTATGTGAAATACAAGCTTAATTGCCAAAAAAGAATATCATACCACTCAAAGAACTCAATAAAGTCAGAAATAAAGAGAGCAGAGATTTAATAAAAATATATCTCCTATTGATTTTCTGCCTGCATTATAAGTAATTTTTACTTTGTTAACTTACTGATTCTATAATTAAAAATCTAATTATGTTGAATCGCATCAGGATTCAAGATAAGTGGGGGAAAGGAAAATGTATTAACCATTTATGTTTGAACATCACATTTAATAAGCAAATATGAAAAAATATTATATGGATGTATACAGTATCTTATTCATGCTTGTATCCATTCTATTAAAATAAAATAGTCTTATTCTACTGTGTAGCCTTTTGATATAACCACCTCCCCATTTGAGTAGTTATAAATCTATGCATTTTAAAGAGAGAATCCTTTAAAGAATGAGCTAGAAGGAAACTTCTATTTCATTGTTTAGGGGGAAAAAACCAAATTGCTTAGTAGTGGACACATTAAAAAGGAAACGGAAAAGGAAAATGAGAAGAACAAGAGCAAGAGAAAGATAAGACAAAAACAACAAGAAAAATACATGCCAATGTGTTTATTTAATTCATATGAACATAAAAATTATTTACACTGGTGATCAGAGGCAAGTGGGACTATAGGGGAGAGGAAAATATTATTCATATTTGCTTCACCATTAGCCTTCATTATATAGATAGAGATAGAAAAGTCAAAGCAAAGAGAATGATTCAGGACAAAGAAAAAAATTCATCTTGTGGGAAAACTTTACCATATTGAATGTTCATAGTAGTGCTATATCTGAGGTCCACATTATTAGAAATGACATGTGTCCATAAATGAGGAAATAAGAAGTTGGTTAATACCCCATTAATATAATAAAATACTATATATCCAATATAATCACTACATTAAAATCTACTTTTTGACATCATAGAAATATATTCATGGAGACAAATTAATTGAATAAAGAGCATATATCCCACTAATAAGTTGCACAGCAAAGGAAACCATCAACAAAATGAAAAGCTAACTTATGAAATAAGAAAAAATACTTAGTCATATATCTGATAGAGGGTTAATATTTAAAATATATTTAAAAACTCATACAACTCAAGAGCAAAAAAAATTGATTTAAAAAAATGGCAAACTGAATAGACATTTTTCCATAGAAGACATACAAATGCCAACAGGCACATGAAGAGATGCTCAACAATTTAATGTCAGTTATCAGGAAATAAAAACCAAAACCACAATGAGATATCACCTCACTTCTGTTAGCATTACTATTAAAAAAGAAAAGAGATGATGTTGGCGATGGTTTGCAGAGAAAAGGAACTCTTTTCCACTGTTGATGGGAAGGTAATTTGGTGCAGCCACTATGAAAAATGATATGGAGATTCCTCCAAAGTAGAACTACTATATAATTCAACAATTCCGATTGGGATATATATCCAAAGGAAATGATAACAGGTTCTCTCCTAGGTATCTATACTCCCATGTTCATTGAAGCTTTATTTACACCAGCGAAGTGCGATAGTCCACGGCCAGCGTGGCTTTCACGGGTTCAAAGACTTGGAGGAAGGGCTGACGCGCAAATGATAAACACAAGACGGAATATTAATTTTTATAATTACCGGGGGAACCAGAGAATAACTCAACTAAAGAAGTCAAGTTCCCCCTGTTGCTCCTTTCCCAGCTGCTTTTATTAGCTAGAATACACAATTGCCTTTAGGAATGCAAACAGACATATCAATGGTAATGTTTAGCAAACAGTAAGATTGCCAGGTCTTGGGGGAGTTTGCTTTAGGCCATTGAGTCAGCAGCAGGTAATAAAATGTAGATATTCACCCTGTGAATATCAAAAGGAGTCCTGGTCAGCCTTCTGCCAGACTCCTCACATTTATATCAATGACTGTTGATCTCGGTCTCCAGCAGCCAAGAAATGGAAACAACCTAAGTATCTGTCAAGAGATGGGTAAAGAACAAGATGTAGTATATATATTCATATATATACCATATATACCATATGAATGGCTGAATAATATTCCATTGTGTAACACAATATTATTCAGCCATTTGAAAGAAGGAAATCCTGCCAATTAGGACAACATGGATGCATCATGATGGCATTAATGCTAAGTGAAAAAAGCCAAAGAAAAACACATACTGCATGGTACCACTTAGGCAAAATATTTTTTTAAAGAAGTCAAACTCATAGAAACGGAGAGTAGAAATTGATTGCCGTGAGTTGGGACATGTGAGAAATAGGAAGAGGTTGGGAAAAAGATACAAACTTTCAGCTCTAAGATGAATAAAGTCTGAGGGTCCATTATACACTAAGCATGGTGACTATAGTTAATAACATTGCATTGTATAATTGAAATTTACTAAGAGAGTAGAATTTAAATGTCCTCATCACCCCTCCCCTAAATATGTATGGTATTATACAGGTGTTCACTAATAGATGGGAAATATCCTTCACAATATCAAGTCATCACAACATATACTTTAAATATGTACAATTTGTCAATGATACTTCAATAAGCCAAAAAAAATTGAAATGTGTCATTGACAATGACACCAGGATAGAAAGGAAATGGAGGTGTATATGTGAAAATGTTGCCAGTAGATGCCACTATGCAGTATGCTTTACATTTCTAAGAATATAAAACAACAAATCAGAATCGTAAAATAAAATAGAGAACTAGCATATTTCTTCATTATCTTTCATTTTCATATCAGTACAAGCATTATTTTTAATATTTTTCTTCTACTACATTTTCCCTTTTCAATTAGGAATCATAGGTACATAACAAGTTTGTTCTTGTTCCCCACTTACTTTTTAAAATTTAATATTTGGTGTTTCTGATCATTTAAGAATGTCATCTCTATGAACCCATTTGTTCAGATTATATGAAGTCCTAAATTCTATAGTAGAATTTGCTCACTTCTAATTGAAAATCTAAGGCTTTCTTGATTGACTGAATTGAAGAGTGCAGAGTATAATTTTAAAAAGCACTGTATAGTTTCAGAAAACCTGTTAGAGACAACATATTTGAAGTCAATAAACTTGGATTATTTTTCTAAGTCAATTGCCATTTGCAGATATTAAATACTAGAAGCCTGGGGCACGAAATTCATGCGCTGGTATGGTCCCTAGGCCTGCCCTGCAATCAGGGCCATCTTCCCCAGCTGCCTGCAGCTGGCACCACCCTCCACTGCTAGCTACCCCCGGTTTCCCATTCGTCATCTGGTGATCGGTGTCTGACAGCCAGAGAAAGGGACCAAGAGGTTAGCTGTTCCTGCCCGCTCTCTGGCCTTGCCCCCGCTGCAGGTGGCCATCAGGTGATCAGAGCCTGCTGGCCAGGGAAAGGGACTAAGAGGTAGTCAGTGTGCCTCATAGTGACTGGTCCAGCAGTTGTTCTGGTCATTCTGCCATTAGGGTCAATTTGCATATTACCCTTTTATTATATAGGAAAGCGGCCTGGTGCACAGGTGGGGGCCAGCTGGCCTGGCCTGAAAGGGGCTCTGATCAGCGTGGGGGTCCCTGCTGGGGCCGGGACTGGCCTGGACGAGGGGTTCTGGTGATTTGCAGGCCATCCACGCCCCCATCAGGGTGGGGGTCCCTGCTGGAAGATGGGGTTGGCTTGGGTGAGGGACCATGGGTGGTTTTCAGGCTGGCTAAGCACCCTGTTTGTCAGGAAGGATGTCCGGATTGACATCCAGAAGATGTCTGGTCTATACAGTCTAATTAGCATATTATCCTTTTATTAGTATAGATGGGGTTTTCTATTGAAATGCAATAATTCTGATTTCGCTCTCTCCACAAAGAACAGTAGATATAGTAGATGAATATAATACAGATGACAATGTCTCTGAGGACACATTTTTTTACATTTTATTTTTAATTTTTAAAAATATATTTTTTATTGATTTCAGAGAGGAAGGAACAGGGAGAGAGAGACAGAACATCAATGACAAGAGAGAATCATGGATTGGCTGCCTCCTGCATGCCACCCGACCAGGGACTGGCCTGGACATGTGCCCTGATGAGGAATGAAACCATGACCTCCTGGTTCATAGGTCATTGCTCAACCACTGAACCACTACAGCTGGACTTATTTACATTTTAACACTAACTTCAATATCAAAATTGTATAAATTTGTACTTATTTCCTTTTAGTTGGCTTCACCAAGAACTTAAAAGTATGGTTTTTTAAACAAACTCTACAAACAGATATGTATCATTAATGTTATAATAACACACTGAAGCTACTTTTATCATTAATTACTTTATTGTACATATATACACATATACATAAATACATATCCATGTGATTAGAAATTTTATCTGAAACAAATAATAGATTAAATTGTCTTGCCATTGTTTTTCCCTAATATTACATTCTCAGGAGATTTATGTATAACTAGAGGCCTGGTGCATGAAATCATGCATTTAGGGGGGTCCCTCAGGCCGGCCAGTATCTTCTCACATTCTGGGAGCCCTTGGGGGATATCCAACTGAAGGCTAAGGCCGCTTCCCCAAGGGAGTGGGTCTAAGCCTTCAGTCGGACATCCTTAGAGCTGCAGTGGAGGCAGGAGAGACTCCCACCCCTGCCACTGCACTTGCTGGCCATGAGCCCAGCTTCTTGTTGAGCGGCGCTCCCCCTGTGGGAGCACACTGACTACCAGGGGGCAGCTCCTGTGTTGAGTATCTGCTTTCAGGTGGTCAGCGTGTGTCATAGCAACTGGTCTTTCTGCCATTTGGTTGATTTGCATATTAGCTTTTTATTATATAGGATATTTAGAATCTTACTACTTGGTGGTGGTCATCATAGTGGTGATAGTGGTCTTTTTTAAAAAAAATATGTACTTTGTGTTTTGTGCAAAATAAGTATGGCCTTTTAAATTATTTTTCCTACTCATCTTCTCTGTTGAAAAACTGTCCTTGTCATAAAGTATGCACGGTATGTGCCCTTGACAGGAATCGAACCCAGGATCCTTCAGTCTGCAGTGTGATGCTCTACCTGCTGAGCAAAACCGTCTGGCACTCTTTTTATTTCCAATTTCACTACTTTCTGCTTTTAATTTTACTCTTTTGCTTGATTTGTTGTTTTTTCTTATTCTAGTTCCTCAAGGGAGAAGCTGAGAGTACTGATTTGTTCCAGACTTCAATATGCTTACTGATTTCATGATTATGTATTCTATTGATTACTAAATGAGTGTTCAACGCTTCAGCTATTGTGGATTTCTCAATTTTTATTTTAAATTTTATCAAGGTTCTATTGTATTTCAACTTTGTCAAGGTTGTATTTTATTATATTTTAGAAATATTTCTGAAGTACTAAGACCATTATAAAAGACATAGGTGCTAACTTTAAAGATGTAATAATGACTGATATTTTGTCTATTTGTATTAGATCCAGATATAGTTGTGAAGAACAGTGTACTCCTCCCCAAGCCCATTTATCTTCCTCCCTCCTTACAACTCTTGAATATTATGTGTATTTAGTTTATAATTTTTACTTGAATACATATTGAAAACATTCATATTTTATATGACTACTATATACTGATTTGTATATGACATAATTATGAGTTAAAAACATACTTTAGTTCAGAATCCCATTATATGACATAATGTAACAGCTCACTCATCTATTTCTCCGCCCTGATACATTTTAAGTATTTCTAACTTTTCTCTAGCAATAATCCTGCAATAAACATCCCTGTCAATAAGTGAATGATGGAAGATCTAGGCGAGGAGCATTCCAAGCAGAGGGAAGAGCTAGTGTCAAGGCCCTGTGGCAGAAACAGGATTAATGTGTTCTGAGTAAAGTTGAGGAACCAGCTTGTTTAGAGTTAGTGGAGCCACATGGAGTTGAAGATGAAGAGGACCCATCTATCCTCTCCTCCCAAATTCACTTTTCCTTCATATACAGATATTTCTTTCTCCTTCTCTGATGCTGAGCTAATCAGAATCTGTTTCTTCATCAATAAATTGGGAAATCAATACCTGTCTCATGTACATAATTTTTACATGCATTATAATCCTCAGGACATCCTCAATGAAATATAAGATAACCCTCATATTTTACGCAGGAGAAAACTAAAACCATTTTTACATCCATTGCTTCTTGGTACTTCCTCTTTGTGAACTTACATGTATATTTCTTATACTTTATTCTGTTATTTCAAAATAGGGCAAATGGTAACAATCCCAGCATTCAGAGATAAATGCCAGAATGTAGGAGTTTACGGCATATTTGGGGAGTGTTGATGGTACGCTTGGGCTGTTTTGATTTGTGATGATGGGTGTCCACCTTCAGTCAGGTGCAAGGGAGGTTTCAAAATTGTGCAGCTGAGATGCCAACTCTTGCCTCTGACTTGAGAACCCACTGACCTGGACCATCAGGAAAGGAACAAGGTCAGAGAGAGACTCAGCAAGGGGGCGTATCCCCCAATGCTGGGCCTGTACCCTGTCTTCACCTGCATCACACAAAGCTCTCACCATCACGTTCCAGAAGTGAAGCCTGAGGTCATAAGAGGGTCTAAGGACACACAGACAGGAATTGGCTCAGCAGAATTTTGGATTGAGATGGTGGGACTTCCTCAACCCACAACAGTTGCCTGAGGTGGGAAAATCTTGGCAGCCAGCCTTTCAGAGTTGTAGCTGCAGGCTCACCTACACACCACTACAGTCCTAGGATGGGGCACAGTGGGAGTCAGTATTAGAACAGCCCTTCAACCTAGCAACCACCCACTCTCTGGGTCATTCTGGAAATGCCTGCATTCACCCTGTCCCCGCCTTGTCATTGTGGACCCATGGAAGCAACCCAAAATAGAAAGAGACAGAAGTGACCAAACCGGGGAAGAGGAAGGGAACATCTAAAATCCAGGACTCCTCTCCCGGCTAGAAAATTTCAGCCTGCAGGCTAACCAGAACAGTCACACAGAGGGCATCTCTCTCCTGCAACGTTAGGCCAACCTGTTCTCATTTGTCCTCAGTGTGAAAGGAGCACAACACCATTTGGGCAGATGAGGGACAGAGAGGGCCTGTGCATGCCGTCAACAGAACCCAAGGTCCGTGGAC
>NW_006281917.1:21736-23291 GCF_000327345.1 Myotis davidii | reverse complement strand
CATCTCCCCGCACGGCTCTTTTTCAAGTAAAAACAAGTTCTAGTCACAGAAATACAAGTGGGTAGCCACCAATGATGGGCTTTTTGCTATTTGCTGGAGTCACACAAAAATAGCTCAATATTTCATTGGGTAGAAATAGATATTGTACATGGACAAAAATAGACATAGAGACTCTTTCTCATTGGGGTCGTAACCTCATAGAAACTAATGTATATTTCAGCCAATCTGGTTGAAAACACACAAGATACCACAGATATGGATAGTTGTCATAAGTTTTCCATTCTCTTATGTCCAATTTAGAACAAATGGTCTTACAAGCAATCATGAAAATGTATCACATGTTATATTTTAATAAATGAAATACAAAGTTGATTGACTAAGAAAATATTATAACACTACTGTTCACTCAAAGATCTCAGTAAAGACAAAATAAATAAAGCAGAGGTTTAACAAAAATAAATTCTACATTGATTTTTCTGTCTGTGTTATAAATAATTTTTACTTTGTTGATGCCTTTCTGTTTCTATAGTTAAAAATCTGATTACATTGAATGGGTCAGATTTCAGAAAAGTCAGGGAAAAGAAAAGTATTAATCATTAATGTTTGAAGATCACTTATAGGTGTATGCAGCACCTAACCATGGCCTCATCCATTCTATTACACTGAAATAAACTTACTGTACTGTGTAGCCTTGTGATATAATTAGCCTTGTGGTATGGAAGATTATATATCTATGGTTTTTAAAGAGAGAACCTTTATAAAAAGGATCCAGAAAAAGGTTTCATCCATTTTCTTGTTTAGTAAAAAGAAAAAAAGATTGTGTAGACACTCATAATAGCACATAAGGAAGGAAAATGAGAAGGAACAAGAGCAAGAGAAAAAGAAGATGCAAAACAACAAGAAAAACATTTTTTTCAAGTGTATTCAATTCACCTGAGCATGGAAAATTATTAATGCTGGTGATCATAGGCAAGTGAGACTGTCATACTTGCTTTATTATTAGGCTTCATATTACATTTTATCAGGTGTTTTTTTTCGTGTTTTTTTTTTCGTTTTAATATAGAAAGGAAAGGAAAATAAAAGCAAGAGTGATTCAGCATGGAAGGACCTGGAGAGTATTATGCTAATAAGAGAAATAAACCAGTCAGAGAAAGACAAGTATCACATGATCTCACTTATATGTGAAATCTAATGAACAAAATAAACTGATGAACAAAATATGTCCAGAGACATGTAGGCATGGAACAGAGTAACAATCTCAGGGTGGGGATGGGGAACAGGAAGAGATTAACTGAAGAACATCTATACATACATTCACAAGCCATGGACACAGACAGTAGTATGGGAAAAGCCTGTGGTGGGGTGGAGGCTGTGTTGAGGGGAACAAAAAATGTAACAAATGGGACACATCTGTCATAAACAAGACAAAAACAAATTATTTAATGTTACAAAATTATTTTTAATTAATTCTAGAGAAAGAAGGGGGGAGTGAGAGAGAGAAAAACATCAATGTGAAGGAGAAGCATTGATCAGTTCCCTCTCGTAGGTACCCCAC
>NW_006281917.1:11295-21162 GCF_000327345.1 Myotis davidii | reverse complement strand
ATATTCAATGAATATTTGTGAGCCCATACTATCATAAATAAATGGTTGAATAATTTTTAAAATGACAGATAAAAGACAAATTTTAACAATTTCCAAATACTCCCTCTTCAGGCTGGGCTGACCTTGATGTCTTGCTTCCAAAGAACAGAGATGGAAAGCAGAAACTGGTGCCCTCGCATTGGAGAAGCCTGGCATACACTAGCCAAGTGATAAGGTGAATATCACCACTGACACCTTGTGCGTAACATGTACCCCCGATAAGATTTGATGAGTAGCATACTTCACATTTGTAATAATTTGTCTAGAAACCCATGCATAACTGCAGTCTAAATATAAGAAAAACTTAAGAATGAATAATAATTGAGAGGCGTTCGATATAATAAAGTGCTAATATGCTAATTAGACCAGACAGCAGAAAGACCATCCAGATGACCTCCCAGACAAAGCCCGGGCTGTGAGTACACTCATTCTGTTGGGTAATTTCTGCAAAGATTGGTTAGTGTATCAAATTGGTTTTCACTTGTCATCATGTCTCCATTCTAAAACTCAATGAAACGTCTTTGCAAATGAACCACTCCCAAATGTTTTTTTAGTAAAATAAATCTACAATTGAAATGCATTCCATTACTGTGTATATTATTATTGAATGGTGAAAACAGTTAAAACTATTTCAATGATTTTCAACTGAGCTAAGATCCATACGTTTCAATCGCATGGTCATTGTTCAGCCATTATACCATGGGCAATGCTACCTCGAACACTTAGAGGAATCTAACAGATTTCTATTTTTTATCATTAGAGTAACAGATGAGAGGGGAAGAGGACCTGAAATCATCAAAGCCTGAAGTTTTTTCTAAGTATATGCTATTTATGCTGGAAAAAAAATGAAAACAAACTGTAAAAAGATTGTTGTGGAAAATATAATGTGTTTCAATGAATAAAGCAATTGAATTTAGAAGTATTTTTAAAGAACCAGGGCCTTAAGACCTTATTATACAAACTCTGTTTCAGAATAAATGTGGGAAGACTATTCAAGTTCATGGATTTTCACTTAGCTAATAGTATAGTAGATTACAATATGAATGTAAATATCTCTTTAAGTACAATTTCCATATAGAGCCCAAAACCTTAGTGTCTGTTATAGAGATGGTATTTAAAATCTTACTATTTTGTGATGGTCATCATAGTGGTGATAGTGATCTTTTGTTTTAATGTGTACTTTATATTCTGATCAAAATAGTCATGGCCCTTTAAATTATTTTTTCCACTCATCTTCTCTGTTGAAAAATCATCTTTGTCATAACGGATGTAGATGGTGAAACCTGAATCTTGAATATGAACTGTATTCTCACATCTTCTTTACTGAAGGCTGAGCAGTACTGAGGGATCCTGGGTAACAAGGACAGATAACAGAGAGCCCAGAAGAATCGCCTTGTGTTCCAGCTCATGCACATCTGGTCCACGCGCCTGCTGGGGCTTCCCTCTCCTGTTTGGTCCAGACTCCACTGCCAGCAGACTCCTCTGCCTCACCGACACAGGTATCACCAACTCTATCTCTAGCCTTGGCGCTCAGAACATCTGGTTGTTATTAGTGCCCCTTGGTTGCATAGACAGAGTATAATGAATAGATTGTTTTTAAAGTCCTGTACATTCAATAATTAATCCAAATGAGCTGACCAACACAGGTTTAAAAATGAGCAAGTGAATTACCTCCTAATAAAGTTTTCTTGGTTTTATATTGATTGTTACTATAGTTTTGTAAGCAAATACTGTATTTCAATATATCAGATTAACTAAATGCCTTAATAGAGCAAAAGGTCATGTTAATGAGGACAGGATATGAGTGATTATGTAATGATCTAGTTAATTATTGATTTTTATTGTCTATATGGTAATATGTTTCTCTATTTCACATCCACCTCTAAACTTTGCTGATTTTTGTGATATAGGTCCACTTTTCTGATATATCCCACAGTTGGTAAAACATTTTTAAGGCATTATAAAGCATTTCTGTAGAATCATGTTTTCTGGTAACGCGTTATCTTTTGGGAAATAATTAAATGTCCTGAGTGAGTATTATGAATACACAGAGACCTATATATGTTTAGTCATATTATAAAAGGTAATGGAGCAACACACTGAGGACATAAATATATGCATAAATAGTGTTTAAGTTGAAGGTTCACCTGGAAACTAGTGGGCATAAGAATTTTTAATTTTTTTTATAGGAATTCTACTCTATATAAATATCTTTGAATATCTGAATAATATTTAAAATACTGAAGCAAATTAATCAAATTTTTTAAGTTTTTAAGTAAAATTAATATTTCAAGAATAATTAGTTACTTTTAGTCTATGCCTTCAAATATTATGGACATAACACAACTTACCCCATAGGAGTGCAACCTAACCAACTTACATACTATTTATAGGGCATTCCTTTTTAACACTTTGTTGGAAGAGATAGCAATTATTTTTTAGGAGATTATGGAAAACAAACTTTAAGTCATTAAAAAAGTGAAGATAAATAGAAAAAATATCAAGAGAGATCATGAAGGAGAAATTTTGTAATAATCCATTGTGTAACATTATATATCTTTACAATTCAAATGACTCATAAATTTTTCTGGCATTATTCTGGATGGGGCAATTTTCTAGTGTAGAATAAATATTTTGTAGATCATAGCATTTTTAATATTTTCAAATGAAATACCAAATTTGAAGAAGTTCAGGTGTAGTAATCAAATGACAATTCTCAAGTTTGTAAAGAAATGGTAATTGTTAACTGTAAGAAGGGTAAAGAAAATATTCTAAGGAAATATCATTCCTGGAAACGAAATGCAAAAGTAAAATCATCAGCAGTTAAGTGGCATGAAAGACTGATTTCATTATATGTGAAGAATCTAAAAGGTAAAATAGCACCCGAAAATTTTGTGTTTTTTTTAAAAACTACTGTCCATTTGTGTCTTGTAGAATTGTGCAACAAAATATTTCAGAGACGAATACAAAAAAAATAGCATCTGCAGAATTGAAATATCTTCCTTCCAAGAAGCAGATGGGAAAAGAGAGTATTTTTCCCATTTCTTTTGGAATTCTGGGATTATTTTCCTTGTTGAATAATTTCTCTAAAGGTTCTCACTATAATTTAGCATGAGAGATTATGTCTAACTTATTTTCAAGATTTTGTCATTTAAAATATTTACCTGATAGACTTAACCTAGCAAGAAGAAAACAATTACATAGATCTCTTTCCTTTGGAAAGAAATCTTGTTCTGTTAACTCTCTTCACACACATTAGAGTCTACATGCTTTGTGAGATGTAGTGTGAATATGTAGAAGTAACCACATCTCTGTTTTGACCTCCAGAGATAAAAGAGCAGGAAATGTACTCAGAGGTGAAACCAACTACTTCAAACTCCAATCAGACAATGATAACAAGAGCTAAATCACCTAAAGGACAAGGTAACGTTTATGCAGGGGACTTAGCTCAGGTGTACTCCAATTACGTAGCCCGTGTGTCTGTAATCCAAGCAGCGTAAGGTAGACACCACTGATCTGAATGACTGAGTTAGTGTGCCCAGCTTCATGAGGTTATTTAAACCATATTTTATAATCTGAACTCTTTCAGAAAAAGCGGTATTGAAAATTAAATATCCATGTTCAGTTTATTCTGAAAAATTAATGCAGTTCAGATGCTCTTTATCACGTGCATAACTGAGCAACTCAGGTAGCAAAAGTATTTGTTTCCAACTTGTTTGGAAACAAATGATAGTCTCCTGATGTCACTCTCACTCATTCCACAAAGTTTCCAACACAATATTCGATGAACATTATTGTTACGTTTGTGTTTATAATTTTTCTGTGAAACAGCTGTGGTTAATCCTAATGTTGAAGAGCAGTAATCAGGGTCCAATGAGAACATGTTGTATGTCTGCAACCATATGATATTCCCAATATAATAAATATCTTATGACTGTGGATCAATAAAAGAGACTTATACTGACATAATTTAGAAGTGTGTATACATTTTTAAAACCAAGCCCATATATCTCATAATCCACTTTGCATTCCCAAATCATTGAGGAGAATCAGGGGATTATTTCTGTTAACTGGCACAAGTGACTTCTACAGAAGTAACACAGAAACATAATAGGGAGCAGAACCCAGGTATCTAACTCTTAGTCCATTGTCATTTCAAATTGGTCAGTGTCCCTTTGAATTAATAATTTCAAGGTTGAAGACATTCAAGAGTTAGGGCATTGAATTTATGGACAGTTTCCCTCCTAAACTCTGATTTCCCTGGATATTGCCAGGAGTTATATCGAGTTTTTGTTGATGGTGGGTGTTGTGTGCACATGAATTCTCTCTCCTCTCTGACACCTTCTTTCAATAAACTACCAAGTCCCCGAGGTTCTACCTTTGAATCTTCATTCGGCATCTCAAATTTATTTTTTAAAATGTTTATTCTTATAAATGCCTAATACAACTCAACAATATTCTTCTCCTATACTATTGAAATTGCCTCCTAATTTATCATAAAGTCAACAGGCTTCAAAATCCTATTGAAATTGCCAAATAAATTTCTCTAAATATATTTCTGATCATGTTATCAAAATGCCAAGAAATCATTACTGGTTTCTCATTCTCTACTGAATTAAAACTACCCTATTTATATTTGTTTTCATAATCTTAATCTTATGTCAATCAAATAATTTTTAAGTTTTACTCTCTATGTCTCGATTGGTTTCAGATAATTTGAGATCATTAGTTATTTTTGTCATGTTCTCCAGTTTTCTCTGTCCCTTGTACATTGGTTTATGCTGTTCCCTTCACTCAGGCAGCTTTCCACCTGTAGCTTATCCCTGCTTATGGAAATCATACCCATTCCTCAGGACCCATTTTATCAAAATCAGATGACTTTTCTAAATCCTCCATGATGTGTTTTCTAATCCCCCAACCAAATGTTAGTTCTCTCTTTCTTAAAACCTATTTTATCCCCCTTTACTATTTTCACCTTGCAATTTCCCCCATGATTAGGGATTGTAAACCTCAACACTATTGATATTTCAGTGAGGTAATTCTTTGTTAGTGATGGATGCTGTTTGGTGCACTATAGGATATTTAGCAGCATCCTGTCCTCTTCTCACTAGATAGTAGCTACATCCCAAATATCTCCAGAGAGTGCACAGGCCCTGTGTAGGTTAAAATCACCCCCAGCAGAACCACTGCTCTAGGTGATTTTCCTTTCTTGTTAGACACTGTTTCTATTTTGGTCTTTAATTTTTCAGAAATGAGCAATGAGCAAGGTTTGCATTTAAAGAAGTTAGTCAGATGAGTGTTTATTGTCCCATGTGTGTGTTGTTAAAGAACACGACTGTGTTTAATGACTTGGGCTCTAATCTTCCTGGTTTGTTCTGCTGGGGAAGGGGTTAAGAGGTTTTATTCCCTCCCTAACTTCAGGGGAAAATCCCTACCTGGGGAAACAACCTTTCTCAGAGAGGTGCCCTTGGTTAAAACACATAGTGCCAAGAAGGTGACCAAACATATTAAGAACAGTATGCCATATACGCCAGGTCCCTTGAAACAGCAAGGATGGACCGGCTCCCGGCACTTTAGGAGTTGCTTCCCATTTCCCTCCAAGTTAGCCAGCCTGAAACCATCACTAATATACTTTCTGTCTCTACAGATTTTCCTATTCTGCACATTTTACAAAAATGGAATCATAAAATGATTGTCTTTTGAGACTGGCTTCTTTCATTTAATGTACGGTTTCCATGATCCATACAGCATTTGTTTAAATTGCCAAAAATTTCTATTGCATAGATATAATTAATTTGTGTATTATTATATCAGATATATGGTTTGCTAATATATTCAACCAATCTTTTTATTATCTTAACACTCTCTTGATACTAATCTTGGACTCACAAGAGTTTCTGATTTTATTAAGTCCAGTTTGTCTCTTTTTCAAGTTGTTTGCTTATACTTTAGGTGCAATATCTAAGAAAACATTGCCTAATTAAGGTCACAAGAGTTTACACCAATTTAATCTAAGAATTTCATAGGTTTAGCCCTAACATTTCTGTGTTTGATCCATCTGGAGTTAACTTTTGTAAGTGATATAGAGTGATATGAGATATCTACTCATTTATTTGGGCCTTTAATTTTTCAGCATTTTTTTTTTAGATTTTAGAGCATATATTTCACATTACTTTCATTAAATTTACTCCTGAGTATTTTATTCCTTATGGTGCTGTTATAAATAGAACTTCTTAAATTTTATTTTCACATTGTTTTTTCTAAGTGTAGAGAAATACAGTTGATTTTTACATATTGCTCTTATACCATGCCACATGAGTTCTAAGAGGTTTTCAGTGGATTCATACAGGTTTTCTACATAAAATATCTGGATAGTTTTATGTCAGATCTTGGATAATTTAACTAGTCCTTCAAGTACAGTGTTGAATTGAAGTGGTGAAAGTGCACATCATCACCTGGTTTCTGATCTTAGGGGGAAAGTCTTCAGTCTTTTACCAGAAGATGTGGCCTTGGGCATGTGCACAATCACCCAGACATGGCAATGCTTTTGCGGAGCTTTCTTTGGCTCTCTCCTTCTCTGATTTCACTTAAGAGGATTAAGATGCTTCTGATGATGACACACCCATCTCTTAGATTCTACTAATTGCTTACTGGAGACCTTTTTTTGTTTGTTTGTTTGTTTATTTTTTTGCTTTTTCTTTATTGCTTAAGGTATTACATATAAGTGCTTTTGTTTTTGACAATGCGCTTAAAATAAGCTCCTCCACAGTCTTGCAAATTGATGTGAACCTTTTTCTGGAGTAGTGTTTGTAGTCAATCTTTGACATTTGTACTAACCCCAAGAAGGCTTTCTTAGCTATGTCTTTATTTGGTTCTCTCTGACCCACCTATGTTTAAACATATTGGTTTCACGGCACTACAAAGCCTTTCTTAACAGTTTACCAAAGCTTCCCAATGCCCCATGCCCCACCCTCACCTGAGCTCCCAAGGAAGAGGAGATAGTTATGCTTGGTTTGTGAGCTAAAATGGGAGCAATCAATGCTCCAATATTGTTTGCTTACTTCTACTGGGGAGTGCCACTATTCCATGTGTATGGGCTGGGTGGAGAAAGGAGAACCAATCTTATAGCCACAATTGCCTGGAACTTAACTAATACATATAGAGCTAGGATGGTGCCTACTGCGCCTGGAGAGAATCCATAGCCTTAGCCTGTGATATCTGTGTAGAGTTACCATAGACTTGGACCTGGGGAGAGAGGACCTTACTCTTCTTGGTGATACCCGGTTACAGTGAATAGTCCATGATATTGACCTCAGGTGGTGAGAGGGAACATGTCATGTTATGACTCAGGTTTTATAGACTGTCACTGTTCTTATCAATATTTAATAGATTTAAAATTTTTAAAATATGCCCTTAAGGACCTGACTGGTTTGGCTCAGTGGATAGTGTGTCAGCCTGCAGACTGAAGAATCCTGAGTTTGATTCCAGTCAAGGGCAAATGCCTGGGTTTCAGGCTCGATCCCCAGTGGGGGGCATGCAGGAGGCAGCCCGTCGATGATTTCCTCTCATCATTGATGTTTCTGTCTCTCTCTCCCACACTCTTCCTCTCTGAAATCAATAAAAATATATTTAAACAATAAGAAAAAGACAACAAAGAAATTATTCGAGTGACATGAGTATGAACTATGAACATCCTACAGTGCTCTAAACTCAGGCTCTTCCCAAATACCTAACAGAACCTTTGCATTTTTCATTGATGCATCATCAAAGTCCACTATAATGTGTTGCCATTAATTAATGTGTTTTCAACAAATGAGATATAAGTGTGTAAATTACATGTAGAGATGCCTGAAGTAGACAGAAATAAAATGAACATTAACTAACATGTTAAAAGTAAAATTGTGCTTTTTATTTGGTCCCATGTTATTTTCTCCTTGAGCTAATGATGTTGAGTAAAGTTTTCAGGTGTCATCAGAAACACCAATCACCGAAACCACCATTGGACAAAGTGATACAAGAAGACAATTCCACATTTAAAAACAGAACTTTCAAAGAGGAACGACCTAGCCCAGGTATTCAGATAAATGGATTGAAGACTGTGGCCAACAAGTTTCTTCACTGTTTCTCTCAATCACTTAATATCCTACTCAAATTAGATTTTCTTATAGATAAACAAATTGTGCAGAAGGAAATGAGGGTTCTTTTCAGTTGAACCAAAAATTGGCCTTTCCCAGAGGGTAGATTTTTCTGCCTGCATGACGTTATATTTTATAAAGTTAGTAACCAGTTCGCAACATAATACTTTTTCTACAGAAGATCATACAACCAAACATAAACCTAGGTCTCCACTAACAGATTCTCTAATCATTATTATACTTCTTATTATGATGTATGCAGATCAGGTACTAAATACTAATTGCTTCTGTGCATGTACATTTTACTCAGTCTAGAGCAGTGACTTCCAGCCTTTTACATCTCACAGCACACATGAACTAATGACTAGAATTCTGTAGCACACCATAAAATATATATTATGTTTTTTGCTGATCTGACAAAAATGGGGATAATTTTGATTTATTATTCATTCCCACTGGACAGCTATTGTTGTGTTATTTTGCTTTTTGTATTTTGGTTTTTGTTTAAACTCTAAGAGAAAGAAGGTCATTACCCCTGAAGAAACAGTTGTGTACTCACACCCACTGCAGTCACCCAGCTGTGGCCCTGATTACTCAGTGCTGCAAGTGGGTGTGAGTGGCAGCTACTGGTCCCAATAGCCCCTCAGGGCTTCTCCACCTCCCCCTGCTCCTGAGGGAAGATTGTGGCCAGCAGCTGCCTCTTGCATCTGCTGCCTGTGCCCAGCGCCGGTCCCAACTGCTTGGCACAATCAGCGGGTGTGAGCATCAGCTGCTGGCCCTGATTACCCATGAGGGTCTCCACCTGTCCCCCTGCTCCTGAGGGAAGATTGTGGCCAGCAGCTGCCTCTTGCATCTGCTGCCTGTGCCCAGCGCCGGTCCCAACTGCTTGGCACAATCAGCGGGTGTGAGCATCAGCTGCTGGCCCTGATTACCCATGAGGGCTTCTCCACCTCCCCCTGCTCCTGAGGGGAGATCAGGACAGCAGCCACTGCTCGCACCCACTGCTGGTGCTGGCCCCAATTGCTTGGCAGCAGCGGGAGCAGGACTGCAGGCAGACAGCAGACCAGGGGACATTGCAGGAGGAGCTAGGTGAGGGTGTGAAGGATGGACTGAGACCCACCCTGTGCCTTACCACAGCCTTGCAGCCCACAGTTCCTTTCAAGGTGCTTGAATTCATGCACTTGGCCCTAGTGTTATTATAACACATTGAAGCTGTTTTTATCATTACTTGCTTCATTGTACATATATACACATATACATAAACACATATACATGTGATTAGAAATTTTGTCTGAAACAAATAATAGACTAAATTATCTTGATATTGTTTTGCCCTAATGTTATATTCTCAGGAGATTTATATATAACTAGAGGCCCAGTGCATGAAATTTGTGCACTCAGGGGGGTCCCCCAGGCTGGCCTGTGCTCTCTCATAGTCTGGAGCCCTTGGGGGATGTCCAACTATTGCCTTAGGCCCATTCATGCCTAAGCCATCAGTTGGACATTTTTAGCTCTGCTGCAGAGGCAGGAGACGCCCCCAGCACCACCGCTGCAATTGCCAGCCATAAGCCTGGCTTCTGGCTGAGCAGCACTCCTCTTGTGAGAGCACATTGGCCACCAGGGGGGCAGCTCCATTGTTGAACTTCTTCCCCCTGGTGGTCAGTGCACATCATAGCAACCAGTAGTTCTGTTG
>NW_006281917.1:0-11143 GCF_000327345.1 Myotis davidii | reverse complement strand
CCTGCATTGAGCATCTGCCCCCTGGTGGTCAGTGTGTGTCATAGTGACCAGGCATTCTCAGTTGTTCTGCTGTTAGGGTCAATTTGCATATTACCCTTTTATTATACAGGATAGAGACTTGGTGCACGAGTGGGGACTGACTTCTTTGCCCTGAAGGGTGTCCTGGATCAGGGTGGGGGTCCCACTGGTGTACCTGGCCAGCCTGGATGAGGGGCTGAGGGCTGTTTGCAGCTGGTCAGACCCCCTTCAGGGTGAGGGTCCCCACTGGGGTGCCTGGCCAGCCTGGATGAGGGGCTAATGGCTGTTTTCAGGCTGGTCAAGCACCCCTCCCTGAGTGGGGACCCTCACCACATGGAGGTTTGTCCAGCCTGGGGGAGGGGCTGATGGCTGTTTGCAGCTGGTCACCCCTTTCAGTGTGGGGGTCTGCACTGGGGTACCTGGTCAGTCTGGGTGAGGGGCTGAGGGCCGTTTTCAGGCTGGCCAAGCCCCCCTGCCGACAGAAACTTCCAGCCTCTCCTTTTATTTGATTCTGGGATTTAATTACCTTCTATAATTGAAACTTTGTTCCCTTTTGAGGAGGCTACACCGGCCATGGTAAGTTTGGCTTCCTCCATCACTGGAGCAACCAAGCCTCCTGCTCATTCCAGCTCTGTGGCCATGGCCTTCTGAAAGCAGTTATCTGGGGTTTATTTAGCTTCTATAATTGAAATTTTGTTGCTTTGAGTGGAGATCAGAGCTCCTTAGCAGGCAGGAAGCTTGGCTTCCTCTATCATTGGGGCAATCAAGCCTCCAGCTTGCTCCAGCTTGCTCCAGCTCCGTGGCTGGTGGCCGCCATCTTGGTTGGGTAAATTTGCATATAGTCACTCTGTTTGGCTGGTGGGCATGGCTTAAGGCATAGCGAAGTTATGGTCAATTTGTATGTTTGTCTTTTATTAGTGTAGATATTTAGAATCTTACTACTTGGTGGTGGTCATCATAGTGGTGATAGTAGTCTTTTTGAAAAAAATATGTACTTTGTATTCTGTGCAAAATAGGCATGGCCCTTTAAATTGTTTTTTCCAACTCATCTTCTCTGTTGAAACACCATCCCTGTCATAAAGTATGCAGATGGTGAAACCTGAAACTTGTATATGAACTGTATTCTCACATCTTCATGTGTAGCTGACCACTACTGAAGGCTCTAGGGTACAAGGGCAGATAATTGAGAGCCCAGAAGAATCACTTGTGTTCCAGCTCAAGCACATCTAATCCATGTGCTTGCTGGGGCTTCCCTCTCCTTTTTGGACCAGACTCCACTGACAGAAAAACCTCTACGTCATTAACACAGGTTTCACCAAATATAGCTCAGCACATCTGGGTTTTATCAGTGCCAATTGGTTGCGTATACAGAGCACAAGAAATATATTGTTTTTTTGTTCTAAAAAAAAATCCAGTACTTATAATCTTGAAGAAAAACAGGGGCACCAATGCAGTTTTAAAAACTACTTTTCAAGCCAGTTACCTGCTATAAAGTTTTCTTGGTTTTAATATCCAAATAGACCAACTGGTGGAACAATTGGTCTCTATGACGTGCACTGACCACCAGGGAGCAGATGCTCAACACAGGAGCTGCCCCCAGGCCCCAAGCCAGCCAAGGCAGGTGCTAGCAGGGGTCCCCCATCTGCAATCGCCCCACCTGTCACTCCACAGAGGGAGGCGACCAGCGGCAGTGGTGGCGGGGGACAGGGCCCGCAAGCAAGCAGTGCCAGGCCGACCAAGGCAGGTGCCAGCATGGACCCCTGGAAATGGACTCCACACTTCTTAAGATAGATGATGAAAAGGAACTGGTGATGTATATTTTCTATTTTCTATCTCAGACTGTATATATTTATCTAGCCATTAGTTCTTGCCAAAATCTTAATACTTAACAATATTTGAGTGTCTTACCGTTGTTTAGAGTTGTAAAGTGACTCAGATCCTGATCGTGCTCATGTTAATCATAAATACAAGTGGAAATTAAACTAGCATTTTGTAATTGATCTAATTCATCAATCATTACAATTTTCACAAGATATCAAATGTAAAGTCAAACATGAAGAAATTCAGTAAAAATTATCCTTGAAGTATATTATCTTATCAAAGATAATTGTATATATTTTATAAAATAAATTTATAGTAATTTAGCTTCAAACAAGCTGAAAAAATAACTATACCTCTAACAAAATCAAGAAGTACCACATTACACATTAACTTGAGAAAAAAACAACTTTATGTGAAGGTCAATTCTTTCATAATCACATTTAATTTTAACTCATACAAGCTTCCACAGAAATTTGAATTGAATGTTTCATACTCTTTATTATTATATCTTACTTTGACCATTTTTCTTGCAGCCTGGATGGCATGGCTCAGTGGTTGAGTATTGACCTTTTGGGAAGCCACATCCATTTATGGCTAGGGTTCAGGATCTGAAGAAGGGGCCATGCACAAATGAAAACACTAGACAAGAAATATGAATTTAGAAAGCATGGGGGCCAGGCAGAAAACCTTTCTCTAGTGGAAAGGCTCTCACACATCTGGGTCCCATCTGCTTTTATCCACTTGAATACATATTTGCCCTTTAGGAATGCCAACAGTGAAAGGATGATCAGATTAGGCGATGGCCTTGAGCCAGCTGTCCAACAGCAGTACAAGTCCCTGCTGAATATCAAAGTCCATTGGCCTCCCAGTAGGACTTTTGGCATTAATATGCAAACTACTGTTGATCTATGCCTCTGGCAACCTATGAACCAGGAGGTCATGGTTTGATTCTTGGTCAGAGCACATGCCTGGGTTGTGAGCTCAATCCCCACTGTGGGACATGCAGGAGGCAACCAATCAATAATTCTCTCTCATCATTGATGTTTCTATCTGTCTCTCTCCCTGTCCCTTCCTCTCTGAAATCAATAAAAATATTTTTTAAAAACCCACAAAAATTAATATATCCTGACATTCCAGGTTAAGGATAATCTTTTAATATTCTCTTAAATATAGAATAATAGATACCAATAATCACTCTGTTTCCTATTCAAGTCCTTTTATCCTAACACTTGGCTTAGAGCAACTCAAAAGTCAGTATAGAAAAGGATGAACTTGCAAACCATTAAGAAAACAAAGCAAAATTTGAACCCAGAAAAAAACTTTTACAATATCTGAATTTACCTAACTTTTACTCCAATTAAAACTCCCTGTATGGTAATGGATGTTAACTAATACTTCTTGTGATCATTTAGCATATATTCACAAATAGCCAATAATTATGCTGTACAAATGAAACTCATATAACCTTATATGTCAGTTATAGCTCAATTTTTTAAAAAAGAAAATTGCAATTATTGTTGTTAGAATAAATATTAAAAAGTTCACTTTGTTTATAGACAAGGTAAAGAGCTTTATGAAAATCCTATTTAATAAAGAGTAATATGCAAATTAACCATCACTCTGTGACAAATATGGCAGCGCCCATAGCGGCTGGGTCTAGAAGCTGGCTGCGGTGCCCCAGCAACGGGAGCCCAGTAGGCAAGTGCAGCCCGCAGGCAGCACCCAGCAGGGCCTGCTTGGCCATTGCTGTGCCGACCTGGGAGCAGGCAAGCCAGCCAGTTTTCAGTTGGAGAAAAAAATTAGGTTAATTCCAATATTGTAGAAGTTTTTTCTCGATTCTAATTTTGCTTTGTTTTCTTAATGGTTTTCAAGTTCATACTTTTTTTATACTGACTTTTGAGTTGCTCTAAGCCAAGTGCACACTGTAGGGCCTGCTTGGCCATCACCAGGCAAACCTGGGAGCAGGCAAGCACACCAGCAGGCAGCACACAGCAGGGCCTGTGTGGCCATCACCGCAGCAACCCGGGAGGAAGCAAGCGTGGCCTGCAGGCAGCACCCAGCAGAGCCTGTTTGTCCATTGCCATGGTGTGGAGCAGGCAGACCCCACAGAGAGCAGAGCACCACGGGGACCGGGCCTAAGCCATCAGTAGGACATTCCCTGAGGGCTCCTGGATTGGAAAGGGTGCAGGTCAGTTTGAGGGACCCCCTTCCACTCTCTGTGCACAAATTTCATGCACTGGGCCTCTAGTCCTATGTAATAAAGGCCTAATATGCTAAGGGTTTGGTCATCCCTTTGGCCATTCAACCAATCAAAGCATAATATGCTAATGATGTGCTAAGGTTGCTCAATGGCTCACTATGACATGCACTGACCACCAGGGGGCAGACAGTCCAACTGGTAGGTTAGCTTGCTTCTTGGGTCTGGCCCATGGGGACTGAGCAAGATGGACTGGACATGCCTTGGAGCCCTTCTGCAGTCTCTCCCTAGCTGCCCAACCTTCCAAATCCCTCCCTGGCCCTGATCATATGCCAGTGGGGTCCCTCGGCCTGGGGTCCCTTTCTTAATCTGGGACCCCTTGGATGTCAGAGAGCCAATTTTGGCCCAATCCTGCAGGCCAGGCTGAGGTACCCCACTGGTGCAAGAATTTGTTTGGAGGCTCAGACAGTCATGTAGAGTGGTTAGGGGTGGTGTGATAAGCAGGCAAGCAGTTAGGGGTGATCAGGCAGGCAGGCGAGTGGTTAGGGGTGATGAGGCAGGCAGCAGAATGGTTAGGGGTGATCAGGCGAGCAGTTAGGATCTAGTGGTCCCAGATTGTGAGAGGGATGTCCGACTGACTAAAATAGGAGAGACTGGGAGCTTGGGTCACCGGGGGGTGTGGCCAGCCTGAAAACGGCCATCAGCCCCTCACCCAGGATGGTCAGGCACCCCAGCAGGACTCCTCCACCCTGAAGTGGCTGTGGGCAGCCTGAAAATGACCCTCAACTCCTCACCTAGGTTGGCCAGACACCCCATTGGGAACCCCACCCTGATTCTGGACACTCTTCAGGGCAACCATCCACAAAGGGGTCCCAGATTGCAAGAGGGTGCAGGCCAGAGTGAGAGCAACCCCCTTGGTGCATGAATTCTGTGCACTGGGCCTCTAGTATTTAACAAAACACCAAAAACTGAGATTCTATTATTTTACAAATTGAATAGAATAGGGATGAGGTTAATTTCTATACTTGTTATTCACAACAATAAAAATAGTAATAAGATTATTATTTTATTTTATTTGAGAAATATAAAAAATTTTTACTCATAGAATGTTTCTTTTATGACAGAAGTTCATTCAAAGCCAAATTTCCTATTTCTTTTGGATTGGATTGTCCCGTAAAGGAAACAGCAGTTATTGGACATGGGAAGATGCTTCACAACCCTTTGGCAAAATGTAAGTTTGTAGAATAGAAATAAATAAGAAGTTCTATAATCATAGATTCTAATTTACATTACTGAAAGTGTATAGAAAAAAATACACATATCCTATATAATAAAAGAGAAACATGCAAATTAATGGTCCCCCCACTACACTCAAGCCATGCCCACAAGCCACACCAACCAGCCAATCAAGAGCAAGTATCCAAATTAACCCAACTAAGATTCTGGCGGCCACAGAGCTAGAGGGAGCAGGAGGCTTGGATTGCCCCCAGTGATAGGAGAAGCCAAGTTTTCCACCTGCCCTGGCCAGCCCTCAGCTCTGCTTAAGGCTAAAAATTTCAATTATAGAAGATAAATAAATCCTAGGAAAAATAGGAGAGGCTGGGAGATTGGGTCACTGAGGGATGTGGCCAGCCTGAAAACAGCTATCAGCCCCTCACCCAGGCAGGCCAGACACCCCATTGGGACCCCCACCATGATTCGGGACACCCTTCAGGGCAAACATGCCTGCCCCCACCCATGCACTTCGCCTCTATCCCAGTGGTCGGCAAACTGCGGCTTGTGAGTCACATGCAGTTCTTTAGTCCCTTGAGTGTAGCTCTTCCACAAAATACCAAGTGTGGGTGTGTATGTACAGTGCAATTGAAACTTCGTGGTTCCTGGACAGAAGTCAGTATTTTGTGGAAGAGCCACACGCAAAAGGCCAAAGAGCCGCATGTGGCTCATGAACCACAGTTTGCTGACCACCACTCTATCCTATATAATAAAAGGGTAATATGCAAATTGACCCTAACAGCAGAATGACTAGGAATGACTGGTCACTATGACACACACTGACCACCAGGGGGCATATGCTCAATGCAGGAGCTGCCCCTGGTGGTCAGTGCACTCCCACAGGGAGAGCTCTGCTCAGCCACAAGCCAGGCTGATGAGTGCCAGCACAGTGGTGGTGGCGGGAGCCTCTCCTGCCTCCTTAGCAACACTAAGGATGTCCAACTACAGCTTAGGCTGGCTCCCTGTTGGCAAGTGGACATTCCCCAAGGGCTCCCGGGCTGCCAGAGGGATATCTGACTGTCAGCTTAGGCCTGTTCCCTCGGGGAGCAGGCCTAAGCCTACAGGTGGACATCCCCCGATGGGTCCCAGACTGCTAGAGGGCACAGGTTGGACTGACGGCCCCTCACACAGCACACAAATTTTTGTGCACTGGGCCTCTAGTATATATATAAACATACATACATATACATTGAGTGGGCAGATTATTATGACCACCCTAATTTTCCTACAAAATTTATGCACAGGGGGTGGGGGGTGCCCCTCAGCCCAGCCTGCACCCTCTCCAATCTGGGACCCCTCAGGGGATGTCCAACTGCTGGTTTGAGCCTTATCCTAAACTGGCAGTTGGACATCCCTCTCACAATCTGGGACTGCTGGCTCCCCACCACTCACTGCCTGCCTGCCTGATCACCCCTTAAGCACTCCCATGCCAGCCTGATCCACGCCTAACTGCTCCCCTGCTGGCCCGATTGCCCCCAACTGCCCTCCCCTGCTTACAAACATCAGGTGAAAAGAGTGGAAACTGTGCAAGGGTGGCAGCAATGAAGATGGCTGCTTTTGAGTGTTCCAAAGTCTCACACTATATTTGTGAGAAGTAAATTGCTTGCCTTGTTAACTAATAATGAGAACAAAACAACAACAACAGAAGACAAGTATAATTATTTTTCTTTATAAAAACTCAGAATCTTGGAAGTTGTAGAATATCCTCGTTTCAGAATACCCTTGCTTTCTTATGGGCTGTACTAGTATTCTAGCCTCAGCTTTAGATGAGGCTGGAATATTGGCTGCATCATGATAAAATACATCAGCCCCTCCACGTCTGCCCCTCTCACATGAAGACTGCCAAACTACAACGGTTATGAGCACAGGTTGGTAGAGTAAAATAGCATGAGTGGTTCTGATGGGGATTAGGAAGCAGAGTTCTGTATTCCTACAACTTACACAGATTTTGCAAGTAATCCTGAAAACTGCAGTCACTGTCATGCACACTGCGGCTGGGGATTAATGTCAGCAGTCATTAAAGTCATTATTCTGTTTGAATTGGGTCTACATTTCTATTTGATTCCTGACTTTTTAAGAGAAAGACAGTAGAATATCCTGGAAAGAGAATAGTATCTTGAATTAGATATGACTATAGGATCTGCACCACAACTAAGTTGTGTTCTCTGATAAATTCAAACTTCTGAGTCTGTTTACCTTATTAGTAGTTAAAACTACCAAACTTTTTTGGCAAAGTGGTCATTTCATCAGCAGTATATGAAAGTTCCATTTGCTTGCATATTTCCAAAATTCAATATCATCATTTTTAAAAACCATTTCAATAAGGGTGTAGTATAATTTAATTTGGTTTTAATTTATATTTCCTTAATGAATAAATAATGCTAACTGCCTTTTCAAGTTTTTGTTAACTATATATTTTCTATAATAAAATAATGTCTAAAATATTTTGCCTTTTTTATTGAGTTGTTTGTTGTTGTTGTTGTTGTTTTTTTACTTTTGAGTTAAGAGAATTCTTTATATATCCTGAATGCTGGTATTTTATCAGACATGCATTTTGTAAATATTGTCTTCCAGTCTTTCATTTTTATCTCTCATTTTCTTAATATTATCTTTAGAAGAACTTTTAGAAGTTTAGAAGAACAGAATTTATTAATTTGATGAAGTATAAGCAATTTTTGTATTCATGGATTAAACATTTTGTGTTCTAAGAAATTTTAAATTAACCTGAGGTTGAAATTTTTTCTCCTATGATTTCTTCTAGAACTTTAAATTTGCATCAAATTATATACTCCATTTCATGTTCATTTTTGTATACAGTGCAAAGTATGGAGTCAGCCACTTTTTAAAAATTTTTCCATGTAGTGACTAATTATTTCAGTACCACATTTCCAAAATACTACTCTTCTATTGAAATATCATGGCACTGTTGTCAAAAATCAATTGACTATTTATGTGTAGATCTATTTCATCTTTGTCCTTTTTTGTTGATTTGAGTATCTAGTTTTTCACAAATATCTTGATTATTGTGACTTTATAGTATGTCTCTTTTCAATTTCTTATATTTTATTCAATTATAGTTTACATTCAATGTTATTTTGTATTAATTTCAGGTGTACACCATGGTTTATAGGATTCTTGAAGTAATGTGAGTTCTTCTATTTTGTCCTTTCTCAAAAATTATTTTGACTCATTTTTACAAAAAGAAAAATTTCGCCTAGTGGCCATATTTTGATTATAATTCCATTCCTTAGTAAAAGGAACCAGGACTGCTGGAGAAATGGCTGATTCAAGATGAGCTTGGGGCATTTCAAAGTCCTAGAAAGTAAGAAAGTACATAAAATGAAGAGAGTATGTCAAGGGATACAGGAGCTAGGTAAAAGAATAGCCAGTAGCCAAAACTGAAATAATTTAAGCAAAAAAATGAAGTATTACTGGATTATAACTCAAAATATAAGATAAATACCTATGGATCTATAATAGTATAATATGATTGAATAAATAAACAAATGAGGCAGATGAGACAAATCTCCTGTGCAGAAAAAATTTTAAATTATGTAGATAATCCTACCTGAGGACGTGGGGCAGAAGTCCTCACTCCTTAAAAACTTAATTACATTTATTATCTTTATCTTTTTTTAAAATCCTCACCAAAGACACTTTTTCCATTTAATTTTAGAGAGAGTAGAAGGTAGAGGGAGAGACACAGAGAAACACCAAAGTGAGAGACACATCGATTAGTTGCCTCCTGTGTGCCCCCGACCAGGGCCTGGAGCCTACAAGGGAGGCATGTGCCCTTGACCAGAATTGAAACTGGACCCTTCAGTCTGCAGTCTGATGCTCTATCCACTGAGCAAAGCTGTCTAGGGTTCTTTTTATTTCCAATTTCACTACTTTCTGCTTTTAATTTTTTTGTTCTTTTACTTGATTGGGTTTTGTGTTTTTTTTTTATTCTAGGTCCTCAAGGGGGAAGTTAGGATTACTGATTTGTTCCAGAATTCAATATGCTTACTGATTTGATGATTATGTATTCTATTGATTACTAAATGAGTGTTTAACTCCAGCTATTGTGAATTTCTCTATTTCTATTTTAAATTCTATCAAGTTTCTATTGTATTTCAATTTTGTCAAGTTTGTATTTTATTATAGTTTAGAGATATTTCTGAAGTAATAAGACCATTATAAAAGACACAGGTACTAACTTTGAAGATGTAATAATGACTGATATTTTGTCTATTTGTATTAGATCCAGATATAGTTGTGAAGAACAATGCACTCCTTCCCAAGCCCATTCATTTTCCTCCCTATGTACAACGTTTATCTTGAAGTTCATGTGTATTTAGTTCATGAATTTTTACTTGAATACATATTAACAACATACTTTATATTTTATATGACTACATATGTACTACTATACACTGATTTGTATATGTCATAATTATGAGTTAACAACATACTTCAGTTCAGAATCCCATTACATGACATATGTAACAGCTCACTTACCTATTTCTCTGCCCTGATACATCTTAAGTATTTCTAACTTTCCTCTACCGATAATGCCGCAATAAACATCCCTGTCAATAAGTGAATGACGGAAATCTAGGGGAGGAGCATTCCAGGCAGAGGGAAGAGCTACTGTCAAGGCCCTGTGGCAGAGACAGGATTAATGTGTTCTGAGCAAAGTTAAGGAGGCCAGCTTGGTTAGAGTTAGTGGAGCCACAGGGAGTTGAAGATGAGCAGGACCCATCTTTCCTCTCCTCCCAGATTCACTTTCCCTTCATATACAGAAATTTCTTTCTCCTTCTCCTCTGATGCTGAGCTGATCAGAGTCTATTTCCTCATCAATAAATTGGGAAATCAATACCTGCCTCATATATATAATTCTTACATGCATTATAATCCTCAGGACATCCTCAATGAAATATAAGATAACCCTCATATTTTACGCAGGAGAAAACTAAAACCATTTTTACATCCATTGCTTCTTGGTACTTCCTGTTTGTGAACTTACATGTACATTTCTTGTATTTTATTCTGTCATTTCAAAATAGGGAAAATGACAAAGACCCCAGCATTCAGAAGTAAATGCCAGAATGTAGGAGTTTACTGCATATTGGAGAGTGTTGATGGTACGCTTGGGCTGTTTTGATTTGTGATGATGGGTGTCCACCTTCAGGGTCAGGTGCAAGGGAGGTTTCAAAATTGTGCAGCTGAGATACCAACTCTTGTCTCTGACTTGAGAACCCACTGACCTGGACCATCAGGAAAGGACCAAGGTCAGAGAGAGACTCAGCAAGAGGGCATACCCCCGAATGCTGGGCCTGTGCCCTGGCTTCACCTGCACCACAAAAAGCTCTCACCATCACTGGCCAAGGGTCAGGATTGTTAGCTCCACTTTCCAGAAGTGAAGCCTGAGGTCATAAGAGGGTCTAAGGACACACAGACAGGAATTGGCTCAGCAGAATTTTGGATTGAGATGGTGGGACTTCCTCAACCCACAACAGTTGCCTGAGGTGGGAATATTTTAGAAGCCAGCCTTTCAGAGTTGTAGCTGCAGGCTCACCTACCCACCACTACAGTCTTAGGACTGAGCACAGTGGGAGTCATTGTTAGAACAGCCTTTCAACCAAGCAATCACCCACTCTCTGGGTCATTCTGGAATTGCCTGCATTCACCCTGTCCCCGCCTTGTCACTGTGGACCCAAGCAAGCAACTCAAACTGGAAAGAGACAGAAGTGACGAAACTGGGGAAGTGGAAGGAAACATCTAAAATCCAGGACTCCCCTCCCGGCTGGAATATTTCAGCCTGCAGGCTGACCAGGACAGTCACACAGAGGG
>NW_006281916.1:120835-126874 GCF_000327345.1 Myotis davidii | reverse complement strand
GCAGAGCTGCCTCAAACAAACTGTCAAACTACACCGGGAAGTATGGGGAGGGTTGGGGGGCAAGAGGGGAATTGTAAGGGATCAACTGATGAACTTGTATGCATGCATATAAGCATAACCAATTGACATAAGACAATGGGGGGTAGGGAAGTCCAGGGGATTGTCAAGGGCGTGGGCAAAAAGGAGACATATGTCATACTCTTTGTAATACTTTAAGCAATAAAACAATTTTTAAAAAAAGAAAGATGCTTGCTTTGTTTATGATGAATTGAAGAATATGGTGACCTTAACCCACTGTGACTGAGACAAAAATGGTAAATAAAATGCTAGGACAGCCCATACAAATACCGTATGATCAGGAGATAAGAATAACAGTACTACCTAGTGAAACTTCCTTTAGTAACAAAAATGGATTATATCTGTGCTATCCAATATGGTAACCACGGGCCACATGTGATTACTTAGCCCTTGAAATATAACTAGTGTGACTGAGGAACTGAAATTTTATTTAATTTTAACTAATTTATATTTAAATTTAAACAGATACATGTGACTAGTGCCTACTATATTAGACAGTGCAGGTTAGAAGTTGCAAGTGAGCCCATATCTGGCTTTGAAATGGTAAATAGATGCTGTAGTTGCTGACAACACTTCTAAGAAACACTTGGAGCTACCAGTATATAAGAAGATAGGAAAGGGACCTAAGAAAACCAGGATGACTAGGAAAGCACAGCACTTACCCTTGCCTTCTCCATGACCTGTTTTGCTCATCACTGGGTGAAACTCTAAAAGCCTAGTCCCAAGAATTCCTCCCTCCTGTGGACTTGGCTGCTGGAATTGGGAAGAGTTCTGCAGAGCCAACTGCTGCTGTTTGAACTTTGCAACTGAACATGCAATGGGTGTTTCCTGTGTAGACTTTAATGAGCTCAGGGCCCCAGAATGCCATGTGTATGGCTTTGGGCATCAGCCAAGATTTTCATGAGCAGAGTGTTAGAGAAGCTACCCCAGGGAACTATTTCAGAGATTCTGGTGATATAAGGGTTGTTTTGCTGTCTTGGCTATGGGTAACAGTAATGAATTTCCAGAGGTCAGACTAGAGAGATAATAGTAATAGGTGATTGCTGAGCTATTGCTTACTTCGAACTAAAACAGTAACATCTATTTTTAGGCACAACCTCACTTCTTTTCTGATGTATCTCCACCTTGTACCCCTAACCTTAACATTGTTCCTGGATAGTCATTCTTGTCCATGTAGAAAATTAAAGGAATATGATAAAAATTCTTCTAATGGGAGGGAGTGGTGCATGCATGACCTTGTGGATATATATAGCTTTGGGTTCCTAGGTTTTTTGGGGTCATTGGAATTTTTCTTTCCTGTGTTCAATAAATTTCTATAGCAGTTTAAATAGTATTTTGTAAATGTTCAAACTCATAAAGTATTTTTCTCTACATGTAAGTAGCTACACCAAGAGATACCCTAGTGGAGACTACTTACTGGTAGAGAACATCTAGGCCCCATGACCTTTGTCAGTGACAGAGGTGCTGGTTGTAAAAAGGTTCAGGCATCTACCAGCATATTAGTTTAAGAGTGACTGCTGAGCTCTATACAAGTATATCTGCAAAAGGAGTATGATTAGTGTGGGATGTGATCTGAATCAGTAGTCTCACCACTTACCAGATGTTGCCTAGTAGGTGTATATTTAATAAGAGCAAGTCCAGTGTCAAGTGGTAAATTGTACTTATCTTCATGGAGTTATCAAAGATGTATGCATTTTTCTAAGCCTTGAACATATGTATTAGAGGGATTTTTTTCTTTAATGAAAGCAATCTTATTTGGTCAAGTATCCGGAAGAACTTTCCTGGATATTGACAAGGCTAGAATAATTTGAAAGTAAAATAAAAATATTGAAATAATTATCTGAGCCAATCTAAAACTTAATAACACTGAGAGATACCTGCTATGCCAACTATATTCTTGCCTCCCCCTAGACCAGTGGTCGGTAAACTCATTAGTCAACAGAGCCAAATATCAACAGTACAACGATTGAAATTTCATTTGAGAGCCAAATTTTTTAAAGTTAAACTATATAGGTAGGTACATTGTTATTAAATTAATTAGGGTACTCCTAAGGCTTAGGAGAGAAATAAAGTGATTAAGTAGCAACGAAAATAATTTTATGGTTGGGGGTCTCCACAACATGAGGAACTGTATTAAAGGGTCGCGGCGCAGCCAAGGTTGAGAACCACTGCCCTAGACTATTAAGTGCTTTGACAATAAAGCTTGTCTTTTTCACTTCTGTTTTCCTCATGGCATATAAAACATTCAATAATTGTGGACATAGTTAATGTATATCCACACTCATGTGATATTACCAGCCTTCCAACCAGGTAGTTTCCACATAAACAAGAGAGATAAGGAAGTGGGACACTCAACTAACACTCAAATTCAAATATCTTCATCAGTGTTGAAATATGACGTTCTTCACTGCTTAGAACAGGATAGGTACCTCTCTTGCAAGTACACATGCTAGGTAAGCCTTGCAACTATCTCTAAAATTACAAAGGCCACAGCTTTTTATTTTGATATAGTCCAATTGGTTAATTTTCTCTTCAGTTTCCATTGCCCTAGGAGCAGTATCAGTGAAGAAATTGCTTTGGCATATGTCTGAGATTTCGCTGCCTATGGATTCCTCTAGTGTTTTTATGGTTTCCCGACTTATGCTTAAGTCCTTTATCCATTTTGAGTTTATTTTTTTGTATGGTGTAAGTTGGTGGTCTAGTGTCATTTTTTTGCATGTATCTGTCTAATTTTCCCAACACCATTTATTGAAGAGACTGTCTTGATTCCATTGTATGTTCATGCCTCCTTTGTCGAATATTAATTGAACATAGTGGTTTGGTTCGATTTCTGGGTTCTCTATTCTATTCCATTGATCTATATGTCTGTTCTTGTGCCAGTACCAGACTGTTTTGAGAACAGTGGCTTTGTAATATAGCTTGATATCTGTTATTGAGATCCCACCTACTTTATTCTTCTTTCTCAGGATTTTTGCAGTTATTTGGGTTCTTTTTATTCCAGATGAATTTTTGGAGAGTTCGTTCTAGGTCTGTGAAATATGCCATTGGTATTGTAATGAGGAATGCATTGAATCTATAGATTGCTTTTTCACAGCAAAAGAAACCATCAACAAAACAACAAGATAGCCCACTGCATGGGAGAACATATTTGCCAATGTTATCACGGATAAGAGTTTAATCTCCAACCTGAAACACAGCTCTGAAATCCTTAAATATTTTCATGATTTCCTGTTTGATAAAAATCAAAGTTAAGGGCCAAGAGACATATGAAAACATGCTCAAAATCATCCGAGAGATGCAAAACAGAACAACAATGCAGAATCATCTCACACCTGTCAGAATGGCTATCAACAAATCAACAAATGACAAGTGCTGGCGAGAATGAGGAGAAAAAGGAACCCTCGGGCACTGCTGGTGGTAATGCAGACTGGTGCAGCCACTGTGGAAGACAGTATGGAGTTTCCTCAAAAAACTAAAAATGGAAATTCCATTTGACCCAGTAATCCCACTTCTAGGAATATATTCCAAGAAACTAGAAACACATCAGAATGGACATATCCACCCCTATGTTCATAGCAGCACAATTCACCATAGCTAAGATTTGGAAACAGCCTAAGTGCCCATCAGCAGATGAGGGATTAAAAAACTGTGGTACATCTACACAATGGAATACTTTGCTGTGGTAAAAAAGGAGTTCTTAACGTTTGCAACAGCATGGATGGAACTGGAGAGCATTATGCTAAGTGAAATAAGCCAGTCAGAGAAAGATAAATATCACATGATCTCACTCATTTATGGAATATAATGAACAACATAAACTGATGAACAAAAACAGATCCAGAGACAGAGAATGATCTATCAGAACGTCAAACCTCAGAGGGAAGGTAGGGAAGGATTTGGGTAAAGGGGAGAGAACAACCAAAGGACTTGTATGCATGCACATAAGCCCAACCAATGGACACAGACAACACGGGGGTGAGGGCATGAGTGGGGGGGAATGGGGGAATAAGGACACATATGTAATACCTTAATCAATTAAAAAATTTAAAAGTCAATTAAAACATTAAGATAAATAAGGGAAATTTTAAAAAAATTACAATGGCCACAGATATTACAAGACTGCAATAAGACCAAGATTGATCCCAAATTCCTGAGCCAACCTAATCGTACCACTTTTACTCATGGAATGTTTTGTGTTTGGTTTTGTATTGTCTTCACTTTACTTGGAACCATTTACAAATTATTCTTGTCTACTTACCTAAAAATAGCTGATTTCTCAGAAAATAAGTAGAAATGTCTGAAATTCTTTAGGGGTTCAAAATAAATTAATTAATTTTATGTTTATCTCTTCATATTCTTTCCTGCTTTGGTGATTAGAATAAAATAAGAGATAAGTAAAAGGCTATTTTAAGAAAAACTACTATGATCACTTGGGACTTTATCCAAAGCTTTTACTTATAGTATCCCTGGACCTTCCATCTCCCATCTGAAATTTCAAGAGGGGTTTTAACTAGGCATTATTAAATAGTTTTAATTCATTTTAGCGTTTTCAGATCAAATGACCTCCCAGCTCCACCTGTCTTCCAACTCTGACTCAATATGCAGGAGACTGCTTCTACAATGAAAGGAGAAAGATACCATGATTTTTTAGGTGTGTATGAACATAAAATGTGTGTGGAATGAAGAAATATTGTGCTTAGACTGGTATGCCTCAGGGTGACAAAACCCAGGTCTTGAGCCCAGAGACTGGAAGAACAGTATCTCCTTCCCAGATGGATTTGGGGTTTGGCTTTTTATTTACTACCTTCCATTCCTCCTCTCAAATAAGCCAAGATATTTTTCATGTGACACCGTTTACTCCAATAAAAACAAACAAAAAGTTAGAAGCCCTCCGATTAGGGGTTATTTTTTATATGTAACTTGGTGCCATGGAGCTATTAACAAGGATATGTATATGTTACCAACACACTTTGTGACATTGGGCAAGTAGTTTCCCTTTCCTTGGACTTGTTTACCCAGTTGTAAAATAGGGAATTTGGGAGTAGACTATCTTCCAAGATCCTTATAGCCCTATGGTTCAGTGATTATATTGCTGAAAAGAATTTAAAAACATTTTTTAAAATGTTATTGTTGAAAGTATTACACACATCCCATTCCCCACCCCCACTGATCCCTTCTAACCCGCCCTTCACCTCGGGACTTCACCATGGATTATGCATATATGCGTATGAGATCCTTATCCATGGTTTATGCATATATGCATACAAGATCTTTGGTTTATCTCTTCCCACCTACCCCTGTCTTCCTCTAAGATTCAATAGTCTCTTCCTTGCTTCTATGTCTCTGGATCTATTTTGTTTAAGAGTATTTTATATGTTATATTTCACATATGAATGAGACCATGTGATACTGCCTGCCTTATTTAGCTTAACATAATACTCTCCAGGACAGCTGATTCTCACAGCCAATTGTCCTGGAGGTCAAATCCCCCCCAGTGTTACCTACAACAATCAAGGCTTAACTACAACAAGATGGCGCACAAAGACCACTAGGGGGTGCACCAAGAAAGCATAAAAAATGTGGAGACAAAGAAACAGGACAGAAATGGAGGAAGGCAAAATGCTGGATATAGAGCTCAAAACCACACTTTTAAGGTCTCTCAAGAATTGTCTAAAAGCCGCCGATAAATTTAGTAAGGCCCTTGAAAAGACTGGTGAGACCGCCGATAAATATAATGAGATCCTAGATGTTGTTATAAAGGACCAACTAGAAATTGAACATACACTGATTGAAATAAAGAATATTATACAGACTCCCAATAGGAGACCAGAGGAGCGCAAGAATCAAGTTAAAGATTTGAAATGCAAAGAACCAAAAAACACCCAACTGGAAAAGCAAAATGAAAAAAGAATCTGAAAATATGAAGATAGTGTAAGGAGCCTCTGGGACAGCTTCAAGCAT
>NW_006281916.1:109181-119923 GCF_000327345.1 Myotis davidii | reverse complement strand
GCCATGATTCTCCCTTATTCTTAAATGCTGGGTACTTCCTAAAACAAAGGACAGTCTCCAGACAAACCACAATATTACAAAATCAGGAAGTTAACACTTATATAATACTGTTATTTAATCTACAGACCTTATTCAAATTTTTTCTATTGTCCCAATTAACAGATACAATATTGTTTTTTGATATGCAGGCCTTATTGAAATAGTTTTCTTTTGTCCCAATAATGTTCTTAAAAAAAAAAAAAAAACTCTTCAGGTCCTTCCATGCTATCTCAAAGGGGAAGTAACCTTATTTATTACTGCTGCATAGTATTCCATGGTATAAATGAACCACAGCATTTATATCCACTCACTAGAGGCCCCATGCACGAAATTCATGCAAGAGGCTCGGCCCTGCAGCCCCAGCTGCCTTGCAGCCCTGCCCCCTGGGCATTGGTCATTCTGGAAGGTTGTTGCACCGTCTGGTCTAATAACCATATTAGTTCTTTATTATATAGGATTTACTGATGGGCATTGGACTGTTTCCAGATCCTAGCTATTGTAAATTGTGTTGCTATGAACGTACAGGTGCATACATTCTTTCTGATTGGTGTTTCAGGTTTCTTAGGATATATTCCTAGAAGTGGGATCACTGGGTCAAATGGCAGTTTGATATTTAATTTTTTGAGGAAACTTCATACTGTTTTCCATAATGGCTGCATAGCCTGCATTCCCACCAGCAGTGTACTAATATTCCTTTTGCTCCACATCCCCACCAGCACTTGTCATTTGTTTATTTATTGATGGAAGCCATTCTGAAACGTGTGAAGTGACACCTCATTGTCATTTTAATTTGCATCTCTCTGATGATCAGTGACTTTTAGCATTTTTTCATATGTTTCCTGGCCATCTGTATGTCCTCTTTGGAGAAGTTTAGGTTTTTGGCCCATTTTTTAATTGTAGTGTTTGTCTTCTTTTGTTAAGTTGTAGAAGTACCTTATACCTTTTGGATATTAACACTTTATCAGATGTATCATTGCCAAGTATGTTCTCCATACAGTGGGCTCCCTTTTCATTTTGTTGATGGTTTCTTTTTCTATAAAGAAGCTATTTATTTTGATGTAGTCCCATTTATTTTCTTTTTAGTTTCCTTTGCCCTAGGAGATGTATCTGTAAATACATAGCTATGAGAGATGTCTGAGATTTTGCTGCCTGTAGTTTCTTACAGGATTTTTATGGTTTCCCAACTTAACATTTAAGTTTTTATCTATTTTGAATTTATTCTTATTTATGGAGTAAGTTGGTGGTTGAGTTTAATTTTTTTCCATGTATCTATCAAATTTTCCCAACACCATTTATTGAAGAGACTGTCTTGACTCCATTGTATGTTCTTGCCTCCTTTGTCAAATATTAATTCAGTGTAATGACTTGGGATTATTTATGTAGTCTCTGTTCTATTCTATTGATCTATATGTCTGTTCTTGTGCTAGTACCAGGCTACTTTGATTACGGTGGCTTTATAGTAAAACTAGATATATGGTATTGTGATTCCTCCAACATTGTTCTTCTTTCTCAAGATTACTGTGGCAATTAGGGTTTTGTTTTTTGTTTTGTTTTGTTTTGTTTTGTTTTTCCATATAAATTTTTGGAGTATTTGTTCTATATGTGAAATATGCAGTTGCTATTTTAATAGGAATTGCATTGAATCTGTAGATTGCTTTGCTTAATATGGACATTTTAAATATGTTAATTTTACCAACACATGAACACAGTATATTATGCCACTTGTTTGTATCTTCCTCTATCTCTTTTTCCAATGTCCTGTGGATTTCCAAGTACAAGCCTTTTACCTCTTTGGTTAAGTTTATTCCTAAATATCTTAATTTTTTGTTGCAATTGGAAATGGGGTTGTTTGTTTAGTTTCTCTTTCTGAGAATTCATTATTGGTGTATAAAAAATCCATCAATTTTGGGGTGTTAATTCATATCCTGCTACACTGCCAAACTCATTTATTAAATCTAGTAGCTTTTTGGTGGAGTCTTTAGGGTTTTCTATGTACAATATCATGTCATCTGGGGAAAATGACAGTTTTACTTTCTTTTTTCCCATTTGGATGCCTTTTATTTCTTATTCTTGTCTGATCACTGTGGCTAGGATTTCCAGTACTATGATGAATAAGAGTGATGAAAGTGGACATCCCTGTCTTGTTCCTGTTCTTAGGGGAAATGTTTTTAGTTTTTGCCCATTGAGTATGATGTTCGCTATAGGTTTGTCATATATGGCCTTTATTATGTTGAGATATGATCCCTCTATTCCCACTTTCCTGACAGTTTTATCTAAAATGGGTGTTAGAATTTGTCAAATGCTTATTCTGTGTCAATTGATATGATAATGAGATTTTTGTTTATGTGATGTATAACATTTATTGATTTGCAAATATTGTATCAGCCTTGCTTCCCTGGAATAAATCCCACTTGGTCATGTTGTATGATCTTTATAATATACTGCTGGATCCAATTTGCTAATATTTTGTTGAGGTTTTTAGCATCTATATTCATCAGGGATATTGATCTGTAATTGTCTTCCTTTGTAGTGTCTTTATCTGGTTTTGGAATTAGGGTAAAGCTGGCTTCAATAAAAGAGCTTGGAAGTGTTTCTTCCTCTTGGATTTTTTGGAATAGTTTGAGGAGGTTAGGTGTTAGTTCTTCTTTGAAAGTTTGCTAAAACTCCCATATGAAGCCATTGGGATCAGGGCTTTTGTTTGCTCTGAGTTATTTTATTACTACTTCTATTTTCTCAGTTGTTATTTGCCTATTCAGGTTTTCTGCTTCTTTCCTAATTCAGTTTTCAGAGATTGAATTTTTCTAGGAATTTGTCCATTTCATCCACATGTGCAGCTTGTTGGCATATAGTTTTTCATACTATCTATCCTAATAATAGACAAACATGGTAATTGACCATACCTTCACTATGCCTCCCATTGGCTAATCAGTGAGATATGCAAATTAACTTCCAACAAAGATGGCGGCTAATTTTTATAATGCAGGCAGGGTGGGCCAGCGCGAGCGGCCATCCGGGCCCCCGTGTGCCGCCTAAGCCCTGCCCCCAGCCAGGAACCCCTTGTGCAGTGCTGGGCGGCAGGGCTTGGTGGCAAGAACATGCTGCCTAAGCCCTACCCCGAGCTGGGACCCCTGGGTGGATGGGACCCCTGTCTGCGGCCCTGGGTGGTGGCGCTTGACAGTGCAGTTGGTCCAAGGAAGCCCTATTCTTGCAGGAATCCTGCTGCAACAGGCTTCTAGTCTATATATAAAAGCCTGAGAGACCGTTAAGACCAAACAACTGGAACGACCGGTCGACCAGTTGCTATGATGCACACTGACCACTGGGGGGCAGACGCTTAATGCAAGAGCTGCCCCTTGGTGATCAGTGTGCTCCCACAGCCAACTTCCCGTGGCCCCTCCCCCCAGCTGGCCCCCTGATTGGCCCAGTTTGGGGGGCCAGCCAGCCAACCTCCCATAGCCCTCACCCCTGCTGACCGCCCCCTCAATAGGCCCCAATTGGGGAGCTGGCTGGCCAACTTCCCAGGGTCCCTCCCCCCATCTGGCCAGCCCCCCAAAAGGGCTCAATTACCTGCCAGGCAGAGGGACACCACCCATGCATAAATTCGTGCACCAAGTCTCTAGTTTTTTTATAATCCCTTGTATTTCTGTGGTATCACTTGTTACCTCTCCACTTTCATTTCTGATTTTATTTATTTGGGTCCTCTCTCCTTTTTGTTTTTTTGGTGAGTCTGGCTAACGGTTCATTAATCTTGTTTATCTTTTTTAAAAAAAACAGCTCCTGGTTTCATTGATTTTTGTATTTTTTGTTAGTTTCTTTGTCATTTGTTTCTGCTCTAATCTTTATTATCTTCTTCTTTCTACTTACTCTGGGCTTTTCTTGTAGTACTCTTTTTTTTTCTGGATCAGATGGATTTAATGGATACATACAGAACATTTTATCACAAAGCAGCAGACTATACATTCTTCTCAAGTGCCCATGCAACACTTTCAAAGACAGACCACAAGTTAGGACACAAAACAAGTCTCTACAAATTCAAGAAGTTTGAAATCACACCAAGCATCTTCTCGGATCACAATGGTATGAAACTAGAAATTAATTACAATAAAAAACATCTGAAAATCATTCAAATACATGGAGGCTAAATAGCATATTATTAAACAATGAATGGGTTAACAGTGAGATCAGGGAAGAAATAAAAAATTACCTGGAATCAAATGAAAATAAACACACAACAACCCAAAATCTATGGGATACAGTGAAAGCAGTCCTGAGAGGAAAATTCACAGCACAGCAGGCCTATTTCACAAAATAAGAAAAAAAAATCTAACGCTATATATAAAATAGCTGGAAAAGGAACAACAGACAAAGCCCAGAGTAAGTAAAAGGAAGGAAATAATAAAGATCAGAGTGGAAATAAATGACATTGAGATTTTAAAAAATACAAAAGATTAATGAAACTAAGAGCTGATTCTTTGAAAAGATAAATACGGTTGACAAACCTTTAACCAGACTCATCAAGAAAAAGAGAGGGCCAAAATAAATCCAAATGAAATAGAATAGTTGACATTACATAAATACAAAGAATTATAAGAAAATACTACAGCTATATGCCAACAAATTGGATAACCTGGGTGAAATAAGTAAATTCCCAGGAACATACAATCCTCCAAAACTGAATTAGGAAGAATCAGAAAACCTGAAGAGACCAATAACAACTAATGAAACTGAAGCAGTCCACTAAACAAAATTCCTGGATTGGATGACTTCACAAGTGACTTTTACCAACAATTCACAGAAGAACTAACACCAATCCTCCTAAAACTATTTCAAAACTTCAAGAGGAGGGAAGACTCCCACACACATGTTGCAAGACCAGCATTATCTTAATTCCAAAACTAAATAAAGACACTACAAAGAAAATTATAGGCCAATAATCCTGATGAACACAGATGCCTTTAAGTTGTAGGGTTAAATAGTTTATTATTAATTTTCTTGTTTTTTTGAGATAGGCCTGTAGTGCCATGAACTTCCCTCTCAGGACTGGTTTTGCTGTGTCCCAGATGTTATATTCATTTTCATTTATTTCCTTGAAGATTTTTATTTCTTTCTTGATTTCATTGGAAACCCATCCATTGTTTAATCACATGCTATTTAGCCTCCATGTGTTTGAATTTTTTTGAGTGTTTTTACTGTAGCTGATTTCTAATTTCATCCCACTGTGATCTAAGAAGATGTTTGATATGCTTTAAATCTGTTTAAACTTGTAGATACTTGTTTTGTGTCTTAGCATGTGGTCTATCTTTGTGAATAATCCATGTTCACTTGACAAGAATGTATATTCTGCAGCTTTAGGGTCAAATGTTCTATAAATATCAATTAAATATATCTGTTCCAGTGTGTCATTTAGTCATTGTTTCTTGTCTGGAAGATCTATCCAGTGAAGTCAGCAGGTTGTTAAAAGTCCCCTACTATGACCATATTGCTGTTGATCTCTCCTTTAAAGTCCTCCAGAATATATATATTTTTAAATTCTGTATTGTTGAAAGTATTACATATGTCTCTTTTTTCCCCCATTGACCTCTTCCTGCCTGCTCCTGCCCCCTAGGATATGCCCTCACCCCACTAGTGTCTGTGTCCATTGGTTATGCTTACTAATATATCCATGCATACAAATCCTTTGATTGATCTCTTTCCCCACCCCCTTCCCTGACTTCCCTCTAAGATTTGATGATCTGTCTGATGCTTCTATGTCTTCATACCTATTTTTGTTCATCAGTTTATGCTGTTCATTATATTCCACAAATGAGTGAGATCATATGATATTTATCTTTCTCTGTCTGGCTTATTTTGCTTAGCAAAATGCTCTCCAGGTCCACCCATGATGTTGCAAATGGTAAGAGGTCCTTCTTTTTTTACAGGAGCATAGTATTCCACTGTGTATATGTACCACCATTTTTTAATCCACTCATCTGCTGATGGGCACTTAGACTGTTTCCAAATCTTAGCTATTGTAAAAGTTGTGCTGCTATGAATACAGGGGGTGCATGTATTCTTTCTGATTGGTGCTTCTGATTTCTTGGGATATATTCCTAGAAGTGGGATTACTGGGTCAAATGGAAGTTCCATTTTTAATTTTTTGAGGGAATGCCATACTGTTTTCCACAGTGGCTGCACCAGTCTGCATTCCCACCAGCAGTGTACAATGGTGCCTTTTTCTCCACATCCTCACCAGCACTTGTTGTTTGTTGGCTTTAATTTTGGCATTTTAATTATGATGTGTCTGGGTGTGGGCCTGTTTGGGTTATTCTTTATTGGAACTCTCTGAGCCTCCTAGACTTGTGTGACTTTTTCCTTCACCAGGCTAGGGAAGTTTTCTGCCATTATTTCTCCAAACACATTCTTTATCCCTTGTTTACTTTCTTCTCCTTTGGCCCACCTACTATGTGAATATTTTTACGTTTCATGTTGTCCCACAGTTCTCTTAAACTTTCCTCTTGTTTTTTAATTGTTTTTTTTTCTTTTTGGTTCCTCTGATTGAGTGAATTTTTTCTACCCTGTCTTCTAATTTACTAATCCTACCCTTGGCTTCCTCTAATGTGCTGTGTGTTCCTTCCACTGTGTTCTTTATTTGTTCCATGTCAGTCTTCATATTTGCTATGTCTTTTCTCATGCTCTTGAGCATCTTTGCCATCATTATTCTGAACTCTATATCTGATAAATTTTTTTATATCCATTTTCTTTAGCTCTTACTCTGAATAATTCTCTTGTTCTTTCATTTGGGAGTTGTTTTATGGCTGCCTGTTTGGGTTTGTGACTATGTATTAGGTAGATCTGCTACACCTCCCAATCTCCAGTGCAAGGACAGTGTCACATGCTATTTATGACTGGCCCTGAGTACACTGTTTGGAGCTATCAGCATTCCAAATCTTGTGGCTCCCTCTGATGGGGCTGGGTGCCTTTGGAATGGACCAAGATGTACACCAAGGTCTACTTTTCCTAGCCCTGGGCCCTGAGATCAGGCAAAGACTCAAAGCCTCCAGAGACCTGCCTCTGCCTGCAGTGTGATTGTATTCAGTCTTCTTGATTAGCCTCAGGCTATCAACCAGAGTTGGGCAAGAGGTTTTCCAACAGGGTAGTGCAATTGCTTCTCCCTGCAGCTGATTGATATTCTCAGTCACTTAATGGGCCTCAGGGATTCCACAGGGTAGGGCAAGGGGTTTTTCAGTAGGTGAGGCTACTGCCTTCCCCCCAGGCAAAACCACCTGAATAGCCAAGGTCCACCAGTCAAATATGTCCTCTGCAGCAAGAGGAAATGACTCAGCACAAGAAACCGGGGTGTCTGTCTTCTAAGGTCTATGCGCAGAGCCCCAAACCTTGGCTTCTTCTCATACAGCTCTAGTCCACTCTGCCCTCTGTCTTCGGAACTCAAGGTGAGTGGCTGCACACAAAATTTTGTGTTGGCCCTTTAAGAGGGTGCCTGCATTTTCAACCATCTCTCCCTTGCAGACAGAAATCCTGCTGTTCTTCCCAGCCAGATGTTATGTGGACACCTTTCTGAGTTCTAGTGCTCTGGGTTGGGGAACCCAGCTTGGGGTTTAGACTTTAGAGTTCTCAGTGGGAACCCCCCAGGGCTGATATATCCCTCCAGAACTTCAGCTGCTGTCTGTGGGTGCCTGGACAGCCCTTTCATGCCTCTACACTTCCTACCAGTCTCTATGCATTCTCCACTTTCCATCCCTGGTTATTATGATTCTCTCCAGCTAGTCCTCAGTTGATTATTCAGGATGGGATTGTTTGTTTGTTTATATTTTAATTGTAACTCCAGTTTGGTCCTGGGAGCATCATTGTAGCTTCTACTTACTCCACCACCATTCTGGAATTCTGAATGTAATAACATTTTACAACTACAATTAACAGGACAGATTAGTAGTAAGAGAGGTTAAAAACCATATGGGAAAAGTCAAAAGATAATTCAGCCTACAGTTATTGTACTCAACCATTAAATGTAACTTACTGCTACCTGGAAACAAAAGCACTCTGTGATTAGAATACAGTCCTTTTTTAAACTTATTCTTACAAGGTGCCATGCTACTATAGCATAGTCCTTCCAAGTACTCACCATCTTGAATACATCAATGGGTGTTCCAGGTTGTTCTCTCTATGCTTAATGTGCCATTATACTGCCCATATGGGTCTGGTGACAAGAAGAAAGAGACTCCTTTTGGAAAGAAATACCCCCATTCTTTACCTGAAAAACAGTGATTGGACTTTTCTAATACTTGTTCCTTGTACTTGAAAAAATCAGGCTGGAGAAGTCCCCAAAATAAAAGTATTTTGTAAAGGCAAAGGAATTCAGATATGCCAGTAAAGTTGAGCTACTTATGGTCCACAATTTTAGAAATTAAGGCTAGACGTTGACTATTCCTGACTTGACCCCATGAGTGCCTCTGCTTGTTTCTTTCTACCCCTTATTTATGTTTTATGGAATAGTTGCTTTTCTAGCATTTTTATAGTGCTTTAACATAGACATTGCATTTTTGCATACTTTTTCATCAGTTTATGGTCTTATGCACTTGATCTTTTTGTAAGTCTCTTTAGGGTGGTGTCACAAAGGATGGTACAGTTCAGAATGGTGTGGGAAGGGAGGAAAGAAGAGGAAGTGAGAACCAAATGTTGAGCCACTGAATTCACATGAGACACAAATGCAGCCACATTATAGCTGCTGCCCAAGAACCTGTTAGCGTGCACGCACACACACACCATTTTAGACTGATAGCTGTCAAAAATGAAAGCAGGTGGAACATACAGAACTTTGACACCAACAGCAGTACCCCATTTTCTGTTTCTAACAGGAACTGGGTAAGAAAGTACAATAATCAGAGGAATAGAGGAAGGGACATAATATGGAAAAGAGTAAGGAATTCCCTCAAGTGTATATCTTAGGTTCATCTCAGTATCACACAAAAGTTAAATCAGAACTCTTCATATATGTGATTTCTTCCTTGTACATGTAACTTCAATTTTTAATGAAAAACAGATTATATGGCTCAAAAATGAATTACATGAATTTTAGCTAAAAGCTTAGAAAGCCTTTAGATATAATTGACTTCAATTCTCCTATTGCATAGCGAATAAAACTTGGGACCAGAGAGGGAAGGAGCTTTTCTAAGGACACCCATCTAGTTAGTGGTTGTACTCTGTCCTTTATATACTATCATTTCTTCTATATGATTTTATGTGCATCTTTTGAGTTTTGGAATCTTTATCATGAGAGATGAAATAGATTCTTAGCATACTTTTGAGAGATATAAAATTATTTGGTTTTACTGTGATATCTCTTTTTGATGTCTCTCTGACCCTTAATATTTTAAAAATTATATGGCTCCTCGTTTAAGCATGCTTTCTGTACTTTAAAGCACCATACCACAATATTGCTAACCTAGTATCTTAAAATCCTGGTAGGTATTAGAAAATGGAATTAGCCAAGCAGCATTATGGATAAAAAAAAAAAATGTGTTCTCTTACTATTGCTGATTCCATTATCCACCATACTGACTGCAGTTGAACAGGGAAAAATCAGACTAGACAGAACTTGGCTAAGCTTGCCTGGAAACCTTCTGTGAATCTGTTTGCGGCAGCAGCCCCACCTACTTGCTCCATTTAAGCTCTAATCTATCCTGTAGATTCCCCATCTATGACAGTTTACTGGTCTGTTGCCTCCTTACAAGAATGACAGCTTAAGCTTCATTATCCATGTTGGATCAAAAATTGGGCTTATTACTCACCTTGCTTTAATCTCATGAAGATACTGGCACCTGTATTACTGAGGCTACTCTGGCTTGGAATCCAACCACCTTAAATGCTCTTTTCATAACAATCCATTAAATCCCTGATCCTTATGCTGACTCCTGCTCCATTACCTGGCATATCTAAATTATTTTCCAAGTCTATAGAGCACACCTCTACAGTTTTCTTTAAATCTAACATCTTTTTATTTCTATTTGCTCCTCCCTCATCTTGACTCTTCACATCTGAGCATTGTCTCCTAACCTGTTTCTCCACCTCTGATTCTTTCCTTCTCACTGGTCTGAATGTTCTAATCATAGCATTCCTCTGATCAAAACCCTTCAGTGTCTTTCTGAATTAAGATTTGGGTGACCTCCACAGTATAGCTCTTACCTTTTTAGTCATATCTTCTTGTGTGTACCTGTTATTTTAGCCAAACACCTACTGTTCCCTGAATTCTCCTCCATATTATCTTACTATTCAACATCATTGTCTAATCAACTTTTACAGAGTACATATCATGTTTTAAGCACTCTGTGAGGCAGGCCTTGTGGAGATGAATAATGCTATGCTTTTTGAAGTCATCAGATATAAAGAAGTAATGTTTATATAAGGTGATAAACACAGAGGAGTTCAAAGTTCTTTGGAAACATAGAGACGGGAAGAAACTAATTTTGTTTGAGGTGGGGAGAATCAAGGAAGGTGTTGATGAAAAATTGAGGGAGGGGAGTACCAAAGATGGCGGCATAGGTTAACGCCGGAGATTGCTGCCTCGAACAACCAATTCAAATTACACCTAAGAGACGGAACGGACATCATCCAGAACCACAGGAAGGCTGGCTGAGTGGAAATTCTACAACTAGGAGGAAAGAGAATACCATACCCAGACTCAGAGGAGGCGCAGTGCTGAAGTGAAA
>NW_006281916.1:108515-109114 GCF_000327345.1 Myotis davidii | reverse complement strand
CTCCCTCCTTTCTGCCTTCTGGGTCCTAAGCTCACTGCTGCCTCAAAGTTTGGGATTTGCAGGCTTTCACTTTAGGCCCATGCCTCAATGTCCCCCAAACTGAACCTCAGCTTTCCTGCCATTTCTGTATGTTTCTCAGTGTGCATGTGCCTGTCAGGGGCTGCATTGCAAGAAAACGGGAGGCAGTCCTCCAGTGAGGCCTTAAAATGCCTCCTGTGTAGTTGCCCAGTTAAAAAAGATGTGATAGATAGCCATTTAGCCTGGAGGTCAAATCACCCCCAGCGTTACCTACAACAAACAAGGCTTAACTACAACAAGACTGCACACAAAGACCACTATGGGGTGCACCAAGAAAGCATCAAAAATGCAGAGAAAAAGACACATGACAGAAATTGAGGATCCAGAACTCAAAACCACACTTTTAAGGTCTTTCAATAAGTTTCTAGAAACTGCCGATAAACTTAATGAGATCTACAAGAAATCTAATGAGACCCTCGATGTTGTGATAAAGAACCAACTAGAAATTAAGCATACACTGACTGAAATAAAGAATATTATACAGACACCCAACAGCAGACCAGAGGAGCGCAAGAATCAAG
>NW_006281916.1:104311-107997 GCF_000327345.1 Myotis davidii | reverse complement strand
GAGAGAGGATACAAATTATGAACAACAAATACACATCTATCAACAAGAGAATCTGAAAATCAAGTTGAGAATCTGATAAACAGAATGAACTGGTGATTATAATAAAATCAGGGGCATAGAATGGGAATGGACTGGCTATTCTTGGGGAGTAAAGGGGTGAGGGAGATGCGGGAAGAGACTGGACAAAAATCGTGCACCTATGGATGAGGACAGTGGGTGGGGAGTGAGGGCGGAGGGTGGGGCGAGAACTGGGAGGAGGGGAGTTATGAGGGGAAAAAAGAGGAACAAATGTAATAATCTGAACAATAAAGATTTAATTAAAACAAAAACAAAAGAATAAGAAAAATTGAGGGAATAGGAGGAAGAAGTGAAGGGGAGGGAAGAAAAGAATAGGGTGAAGAGATGAGGTTGGGGAAGGCATTCTAGGCAGAAAGACTATCAAGTGCAATATGCCTAAAAGCAAAAAAAAAATGGTCTAGCACATTAGGGGAAGAAACAAGGTTACAATATTTGGTAGTATGGGGAGGCAAACAGAATAAAAGGAAAAAAAAGAGAGAATACAACTTGAGAGGTTGAAAATTGAGAAGGGTGTTACATGCAAGGAAAAGCAGAAATGTTTAAAACAAGTTGTCAGGCTTATGATTCTGTAGCAGTTGTTTAGAGAATACACTGGTGTGGGGAGAGACTTATGGCATCTCTTGAAGTTCCTTTAATCTGGAATGCCTTTCTTTCCTCTATACTTCCCCATACCCACCTCCTGAAATACCAACCTTTAAGGTTATCTCTAATGTTGCTGCTACTAAAGGGTGTCCCAAAATTCACGCAAGAAGTAATTTTGGTAGAAAACACAGGTTTACAATTAAAAATTGTAAATTTTTATTGATTTAAAAAGTATACAATATAAGGTTATGTATGGAATAGCATATAGGGTAAATGGATTATCATGTCACGATAGCGAGCACCATTAACTGTAACCAAGCCATCAAGATGAAAATGAGCCTCAGCCACGAGTAATTGTTGAGAAAGAAATGCATCCACAACGTGTCACTGTTTGGTGCGGATTTTGGGCTGGAGGCATCATCGGACCATTCTTCTTCGAAAATGCGGCTGCTCAGGCAATAACAGTTAATGGTGCTCGCTATGGCGACATGATAATCCATTTACCCAATTTGCTATTCCATACATAACCTTATACTGTATACTTTTTGAATCAATAAAAAATTTTCTAATTTTTATATGTAAACCTGTGTTTTCTATCAAAATTACTTCTTGCGTGAATTTTGGGACACCCTTTATTGGTGGAGATTTCCTGGAAGTCTTAGGATATCTTCCCTTTAATTTCCCTGATCTCCCTCTTTTCTAAAAGTGGAATAATTTCTCTTCATTTTGGAACTCCCATAGAAACCTTTTGCCTCTCTTTCATTTTATTATGCATTTGGTAGAATTTGTCTATGACTTGCTTCTCCCAGTATATTCTAAGCACCTTGAGAACATGGATCTAGTCTCATTCACCTGTCTTTTCCACTGCAGTGGCTGGTATTAATGTGATACAAGTGGAACATAGTTCATCATTGAATTAATTTAAAGTGGTATCCCAGAGATCAGCTCTATTCAAATCTCAAAGACTATGTTGACACAGATCCACAGGCAGAAAAAATGATTTATTTTTACTCCTTGCTTTTTTTTTCTGTTGATAAAGGGCAAGAGCAGCCCCCAACACAAATGTTGGTGTGGGTCATCTACACTCTGAAAACTGATGCTTACAAGCCCTTGGGGGAAAAGCATAGCAGCATACTGGGGCAGGAGCTATTAGTGTCCAACCAAGAGTGAGGACAGGTAGAAAGGGTTGCTTTTCTGGTTTAACTGAGCATTTCTTGGCTTCAAAATACCCATCTCCATAATAATGTTATTTCAATGCCATTATACTGCATAATTTACCATGATCAGCAAAGCAATTTGTTGTACATTATTCAAAAACTGCTAATCAATTTTAGCTCACAATAGATTTTAAAACCCCCACAAAAGTTATCCTAAAATGCTGAGAGGTGGGGGGAAGCTAAAGCAAACCCAGAACTGGACTTGCTTTTTTAAAAAAAACACATTTCTATTTATTTCACAAAGGAAGGGAGAGGGCCAGAGAGATAGAAACATCAATGATGAGAGAGAATTATTGATCAGCTGCCTTCTGCATGCCCCACACTGGGGATTGAGCCCACAACTGGGGAATATGCTCTGACCAGGAATTGAACCATGACCTCCTAATATATAGGTCAACGCTCAACCACTGAGCCATACCAGACGGACTGGTTTTGTATTGTAACTATACAAAATTATAATCCCTCTCCCAAATTATTTTAAAACTAGGGGCCCAGTGCACGAAGATTCGTGCACAGGGGGAGGGGGAGTGTTGGGGTGGGGGTCCCTCAGCCTGACCTGCACCCTCTCTAATCTGGGAGCCCTCAGGGGAGCCTTCTCCAATCCTGGAGTTTCTGTCTGTCTTTGCAATCATATGAGTGAATTGTCTGAAACCCCCAACCCAGTTTTTTCTTTGCTTCATTGTTGGAGATTTCCTGGAAGTTTTAGGATATCCTCCCTTTAATTTTTCCAAGACACTCTGATTTTACTTATGTCTCTCACCTTTGCTTTCCCTCCATCCCCCACCACAACAATAACTTGCTCCAGGCTCACTTTCCTCTAGTGTCTAGGAGATCCATCTGCCACCAGAACTATGATTCCCAGCATTCCTGGTGCTCCCCGCATGCTGGGCTTCCACTTCTGGTCCTGGGGTTGCCATCAGAATTACTATTCTAAGAATTCCTGGTTCTCCCCGCGCTGGGAGAGACCGAGGGAGCCACGTCCCCCCAAGCTGCTGGCTCTCCCGCTTCTGCTCTCCTGGCCCCTGTGTATGCAAATTAACCCACCATCTTTGTCAGGTTAATATGCATATTCATTCCTGATTGGCTGGTGGGCATAGTGAAGGGACAATCAATTTACAAGTTTCTATTTTATTATATAGGATAGCTAAGGTATAAATATATGAAAATGCGGAAAAATATATACTTTCAGATTATCTCATTGACAGCTGAGATTTGAAAAGTCATAGGAAAGAACTAAAGGATTACCTTCTAAGTTGGTAAAACAAGGGCCCAAATAACTAATCAGATTAAGTTAACATCTATGATACTCAGTATTCCCTTTGGAAAAAAAATGGGAACCTAGTAGAGCCAACCACACACGGTGATTATAAGTATGAAATGACTTTTTAAATTAAATCTTTATTGTTCAGATTATTACATTTGTTCCTCTTTTTTTCCCCATAACTCCCCTCCTCCCAGTTCCTGCCCCACCCACGCCCTCACTCCCCACCCACTGTCCTCATCCATAGGTGCACGATTTTTGTCCAGTCTCTTCCCGCATCTCCCACACCCCTTTCCCCCTGAAGAATAGTCAGTCCATTCCCTTTCTATGTCCCTGATTCTATTACAATCCCCAGTTCATTCTGTTCATTAGATTATTTATTCACTTGATTTTTAGATTCACTTGTTGATAGATGTGTATTTGTTGTTCATAATTTGTATCTTTACCTTTTTCTTCTTCTTCCTCTTCTTAAAGGATACCTTTCAGCATTTCATATAATACTGGTTTGGTGGTGATGAACTCCTTTAGCTTTTCCTTATCTGTGAAGC
>NW_006281916.1:99280-101453 GCF_000327345.1 Myotis davidii | reverse complement strand
GGGTCCCAGGGTATCTACAGGGTAGGTGGAGGGAGCAGTTATGGCTGCTCTCAGTTCCATCCCTAGGGTCTTTGCCTCCCCGAGTCCCAGCAACCGCTGCAACCCTCGGAGAGAAAGCTGCCTTCGAGTGCCGACCGAAGCCAGACAGTCCTGCTTCTCCCGTTTGAGTCTGGGTCCCTAGAGACTTGCCCAGATCTGGAGCTCAGAATCTGAGACTCCCTCCCGATTGAAACAGACAACCACGCCCTCAGCTGCCAGCCCACTCCGCGCACACCTCTGCACCTTAGTATTTGACTTCAGCACTGTGCCTCCTCTGAGTCTCGGTATGCTAATCTCTTTCCTCCTAGTTGTAGAACTTCCACTCAGCCAGCCTTCCTGTGGTTCTGGATGATGTCCGTTCCATCTTTTAGTTGTATTTTTGAAGTAGTTGTCCGAGGCAGCAAACTCCGGCATTAACTTATGCCACCATCTTGATTTCCATACATGAAATGATTTAACTTCTGCAATTGTACCCAGCCTATCACCTAGTGTGTGTATTCATTCCCTTTTTCACCCCTTTCCAACACAAGCACCCATACCCTTCTGCATCTCTTCTTTATCTCTTGCTAAAGAAGATCAGATAGCTGGGACAGGAACTATTAGCACCTCTTCTTTATCTCTTCCTTCTATTACCAATCCTGTAAGATTCCCTTTATTTCAAAGCCATAAATCCTGAGTGCTTGATTATATTTTCTATTAAAGGAAATGTATGTTCTTATGGCAATAACATCCCAGAGTAAAGTTATAATAGCACTAACATACCCCTGACATTGTGTCTTTATCCTATTTTACACGATTGGATAATTCTTGATATTTAAATGGTATATATTAATTAAAATATATATATTAATTTCTACTAAAAATCAATATTTGTCTGAGGCAGCTGTTGTTTATTTCATTCTCTGAAAGGAGCTGGAAATATATATCAGTAATGTGGAAATTTATATTTCTGCAGGCTTTTTTGGGCCAGGGGTTGTAAATGCTAAGAATTATAGAGAAAGCACGTTGTGTTTCAAGAAAAAAATACCTAGTCTTTTTGGTCAGGAGACTTGGGTTCCTTTCATAGATTGTTATTTTGTCACATTATTTTTGTTTGTTTGTTTCTCTGTGCCTTGATCTTCCTGGTGATAACAAACGGGCTTTCTTGCAGTTAACTTTATACAGAAGGGACAAGAAGACACTAAATTATTGAATTCTACAAATAATTTCCTCTTATCAACTCTGCCAAAATGGAATTAGTGGAGGGGTTAAAGAGGAGTAAAATGAAACCTGAAGTTCTATTGAGTTTCTTAAAAAGAAATATGCACAGAGCAATCCATCATGGCAGTATGATTCCATCTGATCCATAGGGTCCTCTCAGAAGCAGAGGCTCAGCTATCTGATCTGATCGTTTAGTTCTACCACAAATGAGCCCTTCTTGCCAAGGGAAGGGGACTTTAACATTGCTAGAATTTCTTTCTACCTTTAGAAGTCTCCAGTTCTTCTTTCTGTGTAAATACAAATAAGCATTTCTTTCTCTCTTTCCTTGACACCTGTGGTTTATTGGTTACTCTCAAGTCAGATCTTGTATAAAATGAGAAAAAAAAAATGCAAGTATGATATGTGAATGTTAGGGGAAATTCTGGATCATCTAACATTATTTTTTAAAACTGGATGATTGCCTAATATAGACTTCTTATTTTACAGATAAGGAAATAGGCCTAGATAGGTAAAATATCACATAGATTGAACCATGTAAAACTAAATATGCTTACTGCTTTCTGTTCCCTCAATGCTAGACTACCTTTTATAGTATACTAGAGGCCCGGTGCACAAAAATTTGTGCACTTGGGAGGGGGTGTCCCTCAGCCCGGCCTGTGCCCTTTCGCAGTCTGGGACCCCTCGGGAGATAACAACCTGCTGGCTTAGGCCTGCTCCCGGTGGCAGAGGGCAGGCCCAATCCCTAGGTGCAGCCCCTGGTCGGGCTCAGAGCAGGGCCGATTGGGGAGTTGGGGAGCCACCCCCTGTCATGCACAGAGCAGGGCGGATCGGGAGGCTGCGATACCACCCTCAGTCACGCTCAGGGTAGGGCCGATTGGGGGGTTGGGGCACCGCCCCCTGTGACACTCCAGGCAGGGTTGATGGGGAGGTTGCC
>NW_006281916.1:76537-98565 GCF_000327345.1 Myotis davidii | reverse complement strand
CTCCGTCACTGAAGCAAGCAAGCCTCATGTTCAGTGTAAGCTGCCTGGCTGCCGGCCGCCATCTTGGCTGGCAGTTAATTTGCATATCGCCCTGATTAGCCAATGGGAAGGGTAGCGGTTATACGCCAATTACCATGTTTCTCTTTTATTAGATTAGATGAATGCATTAGGATAAGTGAGTATACAATTGAGGCTCTTGTAATAGCTGCTTGACCATCAGTGGTATGTGCTCCTTAATGCAGAAATTAATACTTAGCTGAGGAAAAGGTCTATGAAAAGGGAGATCTAAAGAATAGGGATTTATAGATGTTGTAAGAGAACACAGTAGACACTTCATCTAGGATAACCTTGACTCCTGTCATTTTGCATATACCTACCACACAGGTATATGAGCAGGAGATAAGGGACTATCAATACGTGTTCTATGACCTAAAATATTAGATGATGCTGAGACTTTTTCATAAATTTCAGATGTTCTTTGTGGTCACATCGTAAAATCTTTATGTGGGCTTAGTTGATACTTGTTAACCCCAGAGATAAGGCTATGAAAGTCAAGAAACCAAAGAATTATCTACCTCTTTCATCCTTAGCTGTCAAATTTTAAGGCAGAGAGAGAAAATATCTGAATGTGATGTATATGTGTGTGTGTGTGTGTGTGTGTGTGTATTTGGATTGGCTTGTTTTTGAAGAGCTTCAGATCATCTTAAGTAGAAATGAGGCAAACAGAATTAAGCCAATCTCCACAAGAACACACACCTTGACTCCAGGTTACTCTGGACTCCACTTTGCATTCTTCCTAATTGGACGGCCATGAATAAGTGAAATGTATTACTATTTAGAAGAAGGTGTAAGTTTGCCACTTCTTCAGATTTCACTTTTGAAAAATCTGGTGGCTTAGAAGGGATAGAAAGATCTAAGACAGTGATGCCAAACCTTTTGAGCTCAGTGTGTCAGCATTTTGAAAAACCCTAACTTAACTCTGGTGCCGTGTCACATATAGAATTTTTTTGATATTTGCAGCCATAGTAAAACAACGGCTTATATTTATTTTATATATTTAAATGCCATTTAACAAAGAAAAATCAACCCAAAAAATGAGTTTGTGTGTCACCTCTGACACGTGTGTCATAGGTTCGCCATCACTGATCTAGGATGTATGACTGCAGTATAAGTTTCCAAATTGACTTATATGGTAGATATACACTATAAAACAATAACAATAGCAATAATGAAGCCACTCTGGAAACAGGTAAAATCCAGTGAGACTTTTAAGACCTCTTTATCTGAAATAACCTTGAAACAGAGAAAAACAAGTTTAATAACTAATATATATTTGAAATGTGCAGGTTGGACAGCATTTGGACTTGGAATGAAACACTAAGAGGTTACATTCATGGATAACCAACAAGATAAGGCTGTTGTTGCCTCAGCCAATGGAGAAAACACTCTGAATAATGGGGTCAAAGAAAATGGTAAGGGAATTTAATTATAATACATAATATCTCTCCCAGTAGTCCTTTGTTATTATTTTGCTATCCATAATGCTTGGACAAGTTAAGTTTAGAATGACCCTGATATTGATGTTAATCCTAAATTTTATTCCACTAAATCTCTAACTGGGCTAGAAGTGTCTCTGAGACATATATAATCCAATCCCTTTGCTCTTCCAAATCATTTCTCTCAAATGAATACTTAAGTTCCTCAAAATCCCTAGTGAATTAGAAATATGCTCTGATGTGAGGCTTGGAACATCCAGATTCAGTATGAGCTTCCAGAACAGAGGTCTGAAGAATAGGACTGAGCCTCATGGCTTAAAACCATGAATATCCCACCTGAGCATTTTGTTACCCTAAAATCCTTGACTTTCCAATTAATTGAGCAGTCAGCCTACTTCTTTTCTACTTCTGAGGAAAGTCTCTGAAGGAAAAGCTGAATCTAAAGAAATAATGTATTTCACTCACATGAATATTCAATATAAAATCAGGGTTGGTCTTTAACTTGTAATTTCTTATTCTAAAGCTAAAGAAACTGAAGCTGATTTTATATATTAAGATCAAGTACCAGAAACTGACCAAGGGAAGGAGAATTAATGAGTTTGGTCTAAAACCTTTAATTTTATTCCTGTCATTTTTTTCCCTTGTCTCTAGACTCAGAGAACCAGGATATGGCAATGAAGTCATTTGCACCTCTAGAGGCTGCTGCACCTGTACAGCCTATACCTATGGTTCAAAAAGAGACCCTGATGTATCCCAGGGGTCTCTTGCCTCTGCCCTCCAAGAAACCCTGTATGCAGAGTCCTCCCTCTCCTTTGGACCTGATTGAAGCACCTGAGCATGCTGCTAATAGTGCTTCTGTGAATGCCATCTCCCTTACATCTGGTGTTGGAAAAGGCCTAAACACATTGTCACTGCCCAATGAGTGTGAGAAAGCTTCATTTGCCATAATGGAGCCTGCAGGCTTGTCAGCTCTGAATGGGGACTGCCTCATGCAGCCAAGCCGGACTTGCTTGGGCTGCTTCATGGAATCTAAGGATACAGTAGATCCTGAGCCAGGGATCAGTCTAAAAGTTGGTGATCTAAATAGGGATTATGAAACTTGTGCAGTCTCTGATATAGGGATTCAGTGTATTAATGCTGGAGAAAATATGAAATACGGAGAGCAGCTGCTCTCAGACCAGCTTCTCGGCTTCCCCCTACACAAATCAAGGGCAGGAGATAGACGAGAAGCTGAGAAACCTGACATCGACTTGGAGGATCCAGCTCAGAAAAGTTATTATGAGGCATTACTGTTAGATAAGTGCAACACAGAAGAAGCTTTGCTGGCAAATTCCAATCAAGATTGGGGTTACTTTGAGACTTTTATTAGTGAGAGTAAGATTGAACTTCTTGACCTATGTTCTAAGAATGAGCTGTCTGTCAACCTATTCTCTGAAGAAGATGTGGATAACTACATGTTTGATGATGATGAGTCAACACTGGGCAGTGATGTCTGCTCCTTGAAAATTCGATATGAGTCCTTCCAGGACAATGTCCGAGACAAGACTACCCTTCTGATGCAGGAGGATGCACAATTCAACTTTTTCCCCAGTGTATTTACTACCTGCTCCAAGCGGGAGTGTAAAAGTGGGGCCCTGAAGCAGAACAGCGATCTTTCCCAATTCAAGGTCCCTGATGTGAGCATCATCTGGGGAGAGGAAGATAAAAATCTAGACAAAAAGAAAGGCAAAGGAGAAGGGCAGGAAAATAAAGATGTAGAGAAAAATGATGGAAAGGAAAATGGAGAAAAATCTGCCTTAAATAAACCATGCAGTGGGACTGAGGAAGGGCAATTTAAGAATCCAAAACAAGGCCATCTTGCCAATTCCTTGGAGTCATCAGGGAATTTCAGTGATGACAGTTCCTTCATTGAAGTCTCTTATGATGCCATGGGAGAGATCAAAGACTGTAGCCGCTATATGGCTCGGGATAATAATTCTGGTGGCTCCTCCACCCAGCAGAACTATGGGCTGCGAGTAAAGAGAAAAGTCAGGTACAGTGAAGATTATCTATATGATGTTGACTCACTAGAGGGTGAAAAAGTAAATGAGAGGAAGGAATGGATTCCAGGTGGTTCCAAAGAAGAAGATGATGATGAATGGTGTCCCAAGAAGAGAAGAAAAGTAACCCGGAAAGAGCCCCCTGTTATTATCAAATACATCATCATCAATCGCTTTAAAGGTGAGAAGAACATGCTAGTGAAGTTGGGTAGGGTGGATGCTAGTGAGACAACAGTGAATTTGAGTGAGCATCAGCTAAACAAATATGCCAAGCTGGCACCCTTGAAGGGCTTCTGGCAGAAGAAGAAGAAGCAGAGGAACAGCAGCACAGACTCCAACAAGACACACTTATGCCCAAAGCAAATCTTTGAATCAGGTAGCTTTGAGGTGTCATTCCTGCCACCTGCTCGCAAACGAAAATGTAAACTTGGAAACAGGCACAGGATTCAAAGAATCCCATCCATGGAAACTTCAACAAATGCTAAGCAAATTTCATTCTACAATGATCAGAGGCAAGCTATTAGTCTTAAAGAAGATGGAAGCCTGAAAGATGCACAGACATCACCCCCTCTGGCTGCTCCCAGCTGTGCAAATGGATCACATTTAAATAACATCACAAGCCCTGACTCAATGAAATTCAAAGCCCAAGATGCAGAATTTAAGGGGCCAGAGAGGAAAGTGCTCAACAAAATCAAATTTAAAAGTGAAGCCAAATTAAAATCTAAGAAAATCAAAGCTGGGCAAGAAAGCAAGCCAGTTGTTCAAATGAGTCCACTTTTGGAAGACAGATCCTCCAAGACTAATTTAAATAATGAAGCTATTCCTGGGACATCAAACAGTTCCCATCTATCTGAATTTCGTGAGGCAAAGGCCGCTAAGAATTCTACTTTCCTACCAACAACCTGCTCTTCTGAAATGCCTCTATCATCTGCTAATGTTACCACCAATATACCTGTTATCCCTGGAGGGTATCTACAGACATTGTTAGATGCTTCTGACTTGTCAAATAATAGTGCTATCTCATACTTCACTCACCATTCCTCAGAACAAAATGAAGGCAGCCTCACTCATACAGAAAAATCGTTTGTACCTCTCCAACCTGACCAGGACTGTGTGCTTTCCTCACCTTCTGAGTCTGAGCTACAGCAGTCATCCCAAAACTTCAAAATAGAATCAAGCAACTATGGAAATATGTGGCCCAACAAGCCTACTTCTGGTCCCCAGGAATTCATAGCTGAAGTCTCAAGGGAGACAGCCCCAACCCAATCCAGTGAATTTGGAGTCTCCCAAGTAGTGTCCATGGAAAATAACCTCACAGCTGTGACATACAATCCAATCTGCCTCAATAGCGGTGATGGTGGTTGCAACAAGGTCCTATATACCTCTGTGCAAGACACCCATCTTCCATCTGATGAGTCCTATCAATTATGTCACTTTAATAATGGCGAGATCTGCTTTCCTTTCCATCAAGACCCAGTCAATATAGATGATGGTAGACTATTTAGCTTTGATTCCATGGCCCCACTCTCTGTCAATTCAAGCAATTATTGCTCCTTACGCTTGAAGTCCTGTGAAAAGGATGCTGATGAGGATATCACTGATAACTTCCTGGCCCATTGTAGCCCCAAGCTGGTGATCCAGCAGAGCATTGATGAAATAGCACCACTAAAGGAATCCACTGATCTCCTGGATATCTCCAACTTCACTCCTGACAAATTCCGCCACTCTTCCCTCTCAGAGATGTCCCCACCAGACACCCCCAGTATTTCCCCTCAAATTACCAGATGTGACAGTACAAAGATGCTAGGAACACTGAAGGGATTCCAAGAGGGTGTCCCAGGATCACTGAGCAATATGGACAAGATCAAGTGGGACTGCTCTACCCTTCCACAGCAAGTTCAAGTGGAGGATGGATTTACTTTAAATAGTCATCAGTTTCAGTTCCATATGTTCAATGATGATGATTCTGTCAGCCTGCTCCAAAAAAACCCTTGCTTATCAACATTTGATGATCCATCTGATAAAATGAATGCCAACAACAAAGTGTTGAAATCAAGAAAGAAAAGTTTTCCCAACAAGAGTGGGTCTGTGAACCAAAGCTCTTCTCAAAAAAATACCAGGAAAAAATCCCCCAAAACCACCACCAAAGGGATTGAAAAGCCATCTGGTAAAACCTTCCGCCAGGTCCCTAAGTCAATAAAGAAAGGGAAATACATAGCTGCAATCAATGGAGAGAAAATGCAAATTGGCATTGGCCATGAGAGAAGTCAAATCAACAGCCTATGCTCCACAGGGAAGACACTAACCGAATGTATCCAACATAGTGGTCTTGGGGCCTCTATGAAGATGCCAAATCAGAAGGGACTTTCTGGAGGTTGGGCTTTGGGTAAAGACAGCAGCCCAGGCTGGAGCAACATGAGCATGGGCACCAACACCAACAGCCTCCTAGATGATGACCAGCGGGAGTTTCAGGAGCCTTCTTATATCTTGTCCAACATTGCCTCTGGTATGGCAGATGTGCAGAGATTCATGATGGCCTCCATAGAGCCCCTATGGGAGCCCACACAGCACCATGGGGACCCCAACATATTCTATTCTCCTGAGTCCAATAGTCTAAAATTAAAAACCCTCAAAATATTGGCTGGAACACCACAGGAATCTAAGAAAAAAGTCAACAATGGGTCACCAGGAGCCACTAAGAATCACAGGTCTATCAAGGGTGTGAGTAAAAGCAATGGGAAAGCAGCAGTAGGTGATCCTGGTGGTGCACACATGCCTGGTTATAATGAGGACTCTCAGTCTGCCTTCTTTGATAAAAAGTGTAATAACCTGAGTACTTTCGGTAATAATGGACCAACACACAAAAAGTTATATCGTCACAAATCCAGCACCAAGGCCCTGAGAGATGAGAAGTGTAAAGGAAAGCGTGTGGAGCGAGAACTGGTCCAAAAGGATGAGGCTGGGACAGCTTCTTTTGAAAAACTGAGGTAATACTGCACAAAATGGCTGAGATGATGCACCCTTAGCTTTCCTAATACCTGCAAAGCCTACCGTCTATCATTTTTCCCCTCTTGAAAGCAAAAGTTTGCATGAAAGAAACTGCCCATTTCCCTTCTCTTTCAAAGTAAAAAGGAAAAATAAAAGTGCATGAAAATCCCTATACTTTTAAACCACCCAAAATATTGGGCTATTTGGTTGTGGCTTAGCTAGGTATAAGCTCTAACAAGGCTACTTTTTCTGCTATCCAATATTACCTTTTACTTATTGACAAAATAGAACTAAAAATATGCTCTTGAATGATTTGGGGAAGAGAAGGGCTTTGCAGAAAGAAAAATTTTCAACAACAGAATTAAAATGTTATACAGTCAAAAAGCCAAGATTATTTAAGCAAAAAAAAAAAAGTAATTTGGAAAGCAAAATTTAATCGCGCAGCAATTAAGAGTGTTTTCTAGTGGCCCCTGCTATTTCTATCTTTTTCTGCATCATACGATATTTAGTATGATGTAAACAAACTTAGGTTTTGTGATCCCTTTGTGGGACATACTCTAAAACTGACTAAGATGGAATAAATTGTTTGGTTTTTCTGCAGGGATTCCGACTACAATCTCCTAAAAGCAGAAACAGCATTTTGGGTTTTACCTGTATTTGAAGAAGAGGCTCACATTTTCCAGAAAGACATTTGATGTTTCTATTTTATTTCTTTAAAAATATACCTTGTGGTATGTATGTTGACATGTAAGTGCTTAAAGAAAAGAATTTTAAAGTGTGAGAATAAGTCTTTGAAAGCAAACTTTAATCTGATATTCTTTGTAAAAGACTTTAAAAGTCACACAGTTGCACAAGAAGTTTATGCACTATTAACCCAAGGGGGGGAAAGGCAAACATTGTGCCAAACTACAAACAAGTGACTCTATTGTATATATTTTTACTTTTGTCAACATTTGGTTGTGAGTATTTGGGGAGCTTATCCCTGTTGATTTACTAGAAATATCCCAGTGATTCTTGCTATGAACCACCCCACTTATGTGGATAGCACCTATAAATGACAGTGGAAACATATGTTGTGCTACACAATTTACCAAAACTTAAAAATGCTGTTTGAGATGTGCCAAATTTTCTTACCTCATCTCATAGATTCACCCCACAGTTTAAATATCATTAATGGATTTTTAAGTATATTAATATATGTGCATACATACATTATTTAAAATTTTCAAACTCTACTGTACTATGTGGAAACATGAAGAATTAAGCATGGCACAATAAAGGTTTGTTTATTCCATTTTTGGAGGGTTAAAATGTTGGAAAAGTCTGGAAGTGATAACAGCTAAGTCCATCAGGGACCCAAGTATATACATTTACAGAATGTTTTATAAGGAAACTTTAAAGTTTGTTTTCTAAAAGCAAAATCTGTAGCTGAAAATTATTTAAAGTGCAAAGTTATATTGCTCATACTTTATATCTCAGTTTTATATATTTTATAATAGTCTGGGATAAATTATAAAATAGCTATAAATCAACACTAATGGTAAATTAAGTACATAGATTGTTTTTATTTAAATAGTTTCCTACATGTTTTATTCCAGTTTTGTCAAAAGTGCACTAATATCATGGCTTTAGTTGTTCTCTAAGTGCTTAATCTTGCAATGCCAATGTCATTTAAAGAAAACATTAAGACATCTCAGTACAACTCTTATGGGTTACGTGTGTGTGTGTGTGTGTGTGTGTGTGTGTGAGAGAGAGAGAGAGAGAGAGAGAGAGAGAGAGAAAATGAACAATTTGTGGTAATGATTAATTTTGAGGCCATATACACTTAGTCTGAGGATGAATAGTATTTGAAGCCACGCACTATACTTAAATTTCAATTTATATATATTTTTGAAATCACATTTTTTATTCAATCCTACCCCCCTTTTTAAATTTCACAGCTCCAACATCTCTCACTGCTAGCTTTTTTCTTCCCCTTTATTTACCACTTTACTTCTAACATTTGATCTATTTTCCTTGCACAGTTGAAGGTCTGTGCATCTGATGACGGGTGCATTATGGCACAGATGAGATAATGGATGTGAAAGCGCTTTGTAGATCATGAAGTGCTATACAGATATAGGGGATTAATATTATTAATGTTGTTGGTTGTTGTTGTTGTTAACCTTACTATTCTTACTAATACTGTTACTAACCTATTAACCTTTAAATATATAGGCTGTGGGTGGGAGGGTGGAGACTAGTGGGTGGGAGAAAGGGGGATTTAAAAAAGGGGGAAGATGTTTAAAAGGAAATTTTAAGCAAAATATGAATCTACCTAGTTATTGCCACCTGACAGAGAAGAAACATTTGAAAGTAGTCAGAAATGGAAGGAAGCCTGTCACATGTATTAATATACACACTTCCCAGTCCATTAATTTTTTCACCAGCCTGTTCTACTACTTATAACTAGGTTGCAAAATGAACAAGTCTGTGTTCTTGATGGTGTGATTGTGTGTGTCTGTAGGGATGAGTGGGTGAGGAGCATTTTGTGAAGCTGCTTCAGGTCTGGAAAATTATTTACTCAAAAGGCACCAGATGAAACATGTCTCCTCCTCTACAGCTGCCATCCAAAAGGGAAAATAATCAAATTGGGACACTTTCTTCTGTTTCTCCACTCTGATAGCTAGCTGTTTGCACTAAATTCTATGGCTGGTTCCTAGGAGCTGGTATTTGTTTTGGTTTTGTGTGTATGTGTGGGGGTTTTTTATATTTTGCAGCTGAATTTTGGTTTGGAATCACCAACTCTGCCTATTTTGTGAACCCCAAGACTTCAGACTTCAAAATCACCTGCTGGCAATTAAAAGAAGAAATGAATAAAATGTTCCATGAATACAATGTGTTTTGTAAAAAATAACTAAGGGAGCAGTTATCTAGTTTTTCTCAGTATCAGTTCAGCTTTTCAAAAGGGGCTAAGGTGGGGTAGAAGGAAAACCTGAAACTGTTGGAAACAATTTTCTTGTCAGACCTTGCTATTAGTCCTTTGGAATAGATAATCTTTCAGTTTCTTCTGTGGACCTCATTAGGGGCCAATTCTATGACATGGTTCATCCCTTTCTCTAAAAAGAATTTCCATTTAAAGTGGTGTCCATGGGCAATGCATATGTGCATATAAATTGTTTAGTTAATCTCTTCTCAGCCCCTCCACCCGCTTCCCTCTGATATTCGAATATCTGTTCCACATCTCCATGACTCTGGTCCTATTTTATTCATTATTTTATGGTGTCCACATGTAAGTGAGATCATGTGATATTTGTCTTTCTCTGACTAGCTTATTTTGCTTAGCTTTTTCTTTATTTTTTTATATGCTCTTATTGATTTTAGAAAGAGAAGAAGGAAGAAGGGTAGGGACAGAGAAAAAAACAAACATCGATGTGACAGAAACATCAACTGGCTGTCTCTTGTAGGCCCCCTACTGGGAATTGAGCTGCAACCTGGGCTTGTGCCCTGAACTGAAATCTAACTGGCAACCTTTTGGTGCATGAGACATCACTCAACCAACTGAGCCACACCAGCCAGGGCTACAGTGCAATCTATTAATCCCCGAAGCCTGCATTTCCCATTTTATGAATCAATCATATGAGATCAAGAAGACATGCCTGGGTAGAGTGGCCAGATTTATGCTTAGCTTTTTTTATTGGCCTACAGTATATTATATAATTTTTAATATATGTAAATTTTATTATTAACATATAAATTAGTGACCTGTAACCACTCTGTATAAAAATATAACAAGAATCCAAGTTGAGAAATGAGCAATAGGGCAAGTCAGAAGATGCTTATTCTCTTAATTATACTTAATATCCCACTCAGTACATGATGTTCTGCGTTCTTTAGTTTTTAAAGCTTTGTTGATCCTGTCTCTCCTCTCACAATTCTTTTGTTTTTTAATTTTAACTCACACTTCTTTTTTTTTTTTTCTGTCAGAACATATTAAGCCTGACTTTTTGGAGATTTCTTATTTAACCAGCTGCCATAGTGGAGTGAGGACCAATGATATAAAAATAGTGTTTTGCCTTAACACTGGTATCTCGTCAGATATATGAAATTTTCCTTGGTCTGAAATTTCTGATTGTCATTACCTATAAACCTCTCCTTTCTGAGAAGCTGCTTCCTATTAATGCCTTCCCAAATTAATCCCATTTAATTTTTACTTTCCTGAACATGGTATTCACCCTTATTCTTCTTACTTAATCTCAGTCCTTCCTTTAGGATTTTTTTTTCTTTTATATTCTCATATTCCACTTCCCCAAAGTGTCAGAATATAAGAACCTTAATCAGGCTACTTCTGGCAGAAGTTCAAAGAAGAACCTTCTCACTCTTAATTACCTTTAATTGCTTTTGCCACTTCCAAATCTAATTTTAAACACATGTTGAGAGAGAGAGAGAGAAAGAGAGAGAGAGAGAGAGAATTATGTCACATGACTGAGGAATGATGGAAACTTTTTATTTGAAAATCTGTACAAACAGATCTGATCCCCTTTCTAACTTGGTTAGGTGCTGGACTGTGTGGAGCAGGGTGTTAAAACTGTGGCCTTGACCAAGGTTCTTCAAGACTTTGGGATTATGTTTGGGCTTGAACCAATGGCCTCTCCAGTGACTCATACTCCACCTTCCTATGCTTCCTCCCAGCTTTCTCTTCTGACTTCTTGTTACTCTGCAATTATGTGTGAAGGCCTTACTGTTTCCTAAATGTTTTCAAACCTCCTGCACTATCTTGAGCATCACTTCTTTAGCCATCTCCCTGAAGTCCTTGGTGCTAGGTGGGCTTTTGTGACAACTTTCATCTTCTCTGAACTTTTTCTTTGCTAGGATACAACTGTATGTATGCTGGGGAGAGGGAGGTAAGTGTGTGTATAACAGAGAAGCATAAAAGATGCTTCACAAGCTGTAATCAGCTCTGGCATCCTATGTTCTGCTTTGTGAGGTTCTGCCATTTTAGTGAGTTTCCGTTTTAGTGGGTTGTTATCAACATTTACTTCCTAAAGCAGAAAAACCATATCCAAGGACCTTTTAATCAAGCTTGCTCTTACCAAGTTGAATCAGTGTGATGCAGATTTACCACATCTGTAATTTATAGATGTTCTCAGAACATTTCCAAAAATTGAAGAGAGCTGAGTTTCTGCACTGAAGAGGAGAATGGAGCACTAGCTTGTCCTAACTAGTACTAGAACTAGAAATGTTTGTTTTCTCCTGTATTATTGAGACATTCTCTAATTTAAGGAGTTTTGTTTTCATTTAGGGTTTTTAATGACTTCCCACTTCTATAGAAATATGACGTTTTTATGAAATAAAAATAATATGAGATTTCTTTTCTAATCATAAAAATTCATTAAGCAAATCATTACATTTAGGAGGTTTAGTACCAAAATCAAACATTTTAGTAACAAATAGGGATCTTGTCAATATAATGTAGGCCAGGAATTTTGTAAGTGTCTCAAGTACCTGCATAAAAATGAAGAAAAAATTAGCTGGCTGTTTAAACTTGGGAAACACTGTAATCTGCTTGAGGGTCCTCAGCCAGCATAGCATTATTTTGATGATAGTACTCAGGCTATCCTTTAAGACACATTTTTTTTTTTTACTCAGAGCATTAAATAGTAGCTACAGTCATGAAGCAAATTCCCCATTACAGCTACATGATACTTGAGATGTACTCTTGGTTTCAGAATTATAACTAAGAGGTTAAACATTAGAGAAGGACAATGTAAAAGAGAGAGGCTTAGTACAAAGTTGAAGGTGAATGAGGCTTTTAAAATCAGTATCTGGGTAAATACATACTAACATTAACACTTATCAACAGGAGATAAAAAGGATGTACATCCTCTAACAGGCTCACTGATTTCTGAATCTTAAAAAGACATGCCCATCAAAAAGAATAAAAGGAGATATTTAAATCATTTTGCCTCTTTGAGAGACACCTAGTTTCACAGCACAAAAAGAAAAGGCTTAGAATGAAAACTTGAAGAGGCCTTTTGTTTTTGACTCCCAGTGAGGAGTGAGAAAGCTTAAGATGCTCTACTGGGCTATATGTAGCACTGACTAGGGTCTGCTACTTGCAGAGTTTTGAATGTACTGTCCTTAATTTAATTTCCATAAAACTGAATGCACCTCTTTAGTAAGTTACTGATTTATGGTGCTAAAAACCTATCAACCCCATTTTTCTCTTCTTCCAAGCCCCTTACATATTTAAGAAAATTTAAAATAAAAGTATTAGAAGCCCTTTTTATGAATGTAACCTGAGTTTCTGTTTGATATATGACACTCCAACTTTAAAAAGTTAAGAAATTATTTGCCTTTTTTCTTTTAGAGTTAAGTTTTATAATCTGTAGAGTTAATTGAAGTATAAAGGTTAAGAATCAGTCTTAAGACGCCTACAAAATCTTGTATATTTTTAAGTGTGCTAATTTGTAACATATTTTGTAAGTGTATATTTTTCTTAGAAAAGTGCTGTGAAGTGTCTGTATGTGAGAGTTTTCCTTTTGTGCACCATTAGGTGCTAATAAAGGATATTTACTTCAAAGTTTCTGGTTTTAGAAACCACAATACAAAGAAAAATACACTTTGTTGGAAATTTTGTAACACAAAACATGTTGTGAAAGAGTATAGTGATCTTGTGCAAAAGAAAATGAACATTTGTGAGCTTCTTGCTGTTTTATAGATTTTCTTGTAAATTATTCTTGTAACACCTCTGGTTTTGTTGTTCTTGTTGAAAAGGTTTTAAATATTTGTGACTGAGTGTATGGTGAAACTGTCATAATGTTACCTAGCTGAGTTTTGTTGTTTATGGAACAAATAAAAAGAAAAAGTTTAAAATACTGCTTTAGAATTATATGTATCAGAAATTGAACCATTTCTAATTAAATTCTATGTCCCAAATAAAAAGTTCTTCATTGTCTAGAGCAGTGTTTCTCAAACTATCTATGGTGAAGTACCAATGTTTTTTTCTCAAATCCATCACAGACTGTATTATCATGTAACAAAATAAGAATGAATTATTAAAGTGAAGAGGAAAACATATTCAAAATAAAAGCCCTAATGTATTCAATTCAATGTGTAAAATTACTTAAAACAAATGTAGGGGAAAAGAAAAGAATTGCAAAACTTTGGTTTTCTGTTTGAGACAAGTCCACTGATTAAAGTCAAATTGCCATAGAAGGCTCTAACCCAGTGGTTCCCAATGTGGGGCATATGTTCCACAGGGGGGCAATTTGATTTTTAAGGGGGACAATTCGAGAATGAGTTATTAACAGCGAATTTTTTTGCATCTCTTATGGTTCTAGGGGCCTCATATACAGCATATAAATATATATTGTGACATACTTATTCATTTTAGCTTTCTATTATATGATTTGAAACTTTATTTGCTATTTTTTCATATCACTTCATATTATTATTTTTTAACAATTTCTTAATGATTTCTTCCTCAATACTTTAACTTGTCCCTTCGTTCTTTTATTTTTCTCTTTCATGGATGCCATGTTCTTTGGAAGCTTAGTTAGACCAAGTTAATGGCCTTTTAGGCTTCCTCCACATAAATAGGAGTTCACTTTTTGAATAATAAGAATTATATGTCATGGGGTGGGGGGCACATCAGGATTTTAGAGATGCTTAGGTGGGGCATGGCCAAAAAAGGTTGGGAACCACTGCTCTAACTATTCTTTAAAAAATACTTTGAGTAGGATTAACAATGTTACCATCATCTGGGAACTTGTTCAGAATGCTGAATTTTAGGTCTTACACTAATTCTACTGAATCAGAATCTGAATTTTAACAAGGTTCCTAGTTAATAGGTGTGGATGTTAAAGTTTGAGAAGCACTGGACTAGAGTTTTATGCAGAGAATTTTTCTGTCTCTCAAATTGAGGAATCATTTTCCAGTGTGTCCAGTCTTCAAAGACCTTGGAACAAATGGTGTTATTTTTTGTGGTCTAGATTGATTCTGCAGAGATGCAGTTCTCTCAAAGTGTCAAAGATATTTATTGAAAGTAATAAATGCTAATTTGCCTGGTACCCAAAATATGTCAAATTTTCCATAATTCCCTACAGTTCCTACATCATTTTACTTACCATTCACCCATGGACCCTGTTTTCTTTAATCAGTGCTTTCACAAATTCTATTCTTACTGTGCTCAGTATTATAGTATTTGATATGTCTAGAAATATTAGGGTCACCCATTAATGCCTGGAACCCTGGCTAACCACAGGAAGGTCAGTGTGGTACACACGAGCTAATAGTCACTTCATTAGTCTTAAATATCATTACTCAAAGAAATTGGAAAATGCTTAGGATCTTATTTCCATCCACCATTTCATAGCACTCTATTACTCAGTTCCCAGCCTGTATTTTCAGTTATAAGCTGCCTATCTCCACTTGGACATTCTGCAATTTCCTTAGACTTATTTATTCAAGTTCATTTCATAATCTCTTTACCTTTTGAGTGTGCTCTAGCTTAGCGAATGATGCTACCATTCATCCAAGTCAGAAAGTCAGAGAGTAAGGTTCACCAGCAACTCCTTTCTCTTCCATCCTCAAATTCAACTGGCCACTTTCAGTTGTCCTGCCTATCTCCATTGGCACTGCCTTAATTCAAGCTTTCATGGTACTTTACCTGGATTCTTACAAACATTACCATAATTCAGTGATATCATATCTGGAAATTTTCAAATAAGAAAAAATAAATGACTGTAGAGTTTCCAACTTTTTAATTTGCTAAGTAAAGACATTTTAAAAATAAAATTATTATCAACAAACAACAGGTATTGACAAAGATGTGAAGAAAAGGAAACCCTCATGCCTTGATGGTGGGAATGCAGATTGTTGTAGCCACTATGGAAAACAGTATGGAGTTTCCTCAATAAATGAAAAATAGACCTACCATATAAAATAGTAATTCCAACTGGGGGGTAGGGGAGGCCAGGGGATTGTCAAGGGCGGGGGAAAAAAATGGACACATATGTGATACCCTTTGTAATACTTTAAGCAATAAAAAAAAAAACTAAAAAAAAATAGTAATTCCACTTCTAGGTATTTATCCAAAGAAATCCAAAACACTAATTTGAAAAGATATGTGCACCCCTGTTTATTACAGCATTATTTACAATAGCCAAGATATAGCAGCAACCTAAGTGCACAAAAATAGATGATTGGATAAAGAAGATGTGGTACATGAATCCAATGAAATATTATTCAGCCATAAAAAAGAACAAAATCTTACCATTTGCAACAGCATGGCTGGACCTAGAGGGTATTATGCTAGGTGAAAAATGTTGGACAGAGAAAGACAAATACCATATGACTTCACTTATGTGTGGAATCTAAAGAACAAAATAAATAAACAAACAAAATAAAAACAGACTTAGATACAGAGAATAGACTGTATGATTGCCAGAGGGGATGGGGGTTGGGAAGCTAGGTGGAAAAGGTGACGAAATTAAGAAGTACAAAGTGGCAGTTGCCAAATAGTCATGGGGATGAAGTATAGCATAAGAAATATAGTAAATGATATTATAATAATTACATATAATGGCAGGTGGGGACTAGACTTATTAGGGGGATCACTTCATAAATTATATAAATATCTGATCACTATGTTGTAATCTAAAACTAATATAAAATTATATTGAATTTAAACTGTAATTTAAAAAAAAGATAGCCACTGGATGTTTTAGCTAATGCAATAAAAGACAATAAAGACATGAGGATGAATAGATAGAATAGACAAAAAGGAGGTGATACTGTTCTCATTATTTATAAATAATATAATTATAAATCTGAAAGTTTCAAGAAAATAGTCTGAAAAAATGTTACAATTAATCGAAAGTTTAGTAAATAAGATGGTCACAAATGTGAGATAGAGGGTTGGTTTTTTCAGCAATATTCATTTAGAAAGGATAATAAAAACAGTTTGTATATTTATATATACAAATAAATATACACTTCAAAGGACTTTATTTGATGAAAAATAACTAAACATTAATGAAGCCTAAAACAGACCTAAATAAATATGAAAAGCAGTGTCACATTTCTGGATGAGATCACACAATATTGTACAGATATACTTCTCAAATTAATCAACAAATAAAATACAATTCCAATTAAATTCCACCATGTGTTTTCTGGAACTTAACAGTGATTTTAAATTCATTAGAAAAATAAAGGCATAAGAATGAACAAAAACAATGGGAAGAAAAAGAGAAAGAAGTTGATCTGACTGCTATTAAAATATACTGTGAAGCTACAATAATTGAAAGTGTAGTCCATACTTTAATATTTTCAGTATATACTGCTACAACTAATATATACAATAGCAGTTTTGTGTTGTTAAAAAAGTTGAAATAAATGCTCTCATACTATAAAACATAAAATAAATGAACTATTTATTATCAATTCACAGAAAATGATTTTATTTTTTTAATATATTTTATTGATTTTTTACAGAGAGGAAGGGAGAGGGATAGAGAGATAGAAACATCTATGAAAGAGAAACATCAACCAGCTGCCTCCTGCACACCTCCCACTGGGGATGTGCCTGCTGCAACCAAGATACATGCCCTTGACTAGAATCGAACCTGGGACCCTTCAGTCCTCAAGCTGACGCTCTATCCACTGAGCCAAATTAGTCAGGGCCAGAAAATGATTTTAACACCATGGTCTTTTCTCTCATGGGCCATGAGAGAATGAAAGCAACGATTACTTGAAAACGTAAAAAGAGATTTTTGACTTTCAGGGATAAAGATAATGAGAGGCAGAGCATTTAAAACGTCCAGGATTGGATCCCTCTAATGTTCTGAAGCTTTATTTCTCCCAATTTTTATGAGTACCCTGTGTGATAGAAATTAAAAATGTATATTCTTCACTCTATGCAGGATTCAGAGGTGTATTCTGGTGAAGATGGCCTTAAAGATTCTTGAACTAACAATGGCAGAGTTGGAGTGGATGAGTGGTCTCATTTTTTCCCAGTGGTTTCACATCATTTTCCCCCTCTTGGCCAAAGTTGACAGCACCACAGCATAGGGGGAAGATGGCAGGTCATTTGTCAAAATGCATTTTTTATCTGTCTTGGAGTTGAACTTTCGATGGAGTTAATTTGGGGGAACAGGGATTATGACACAGTTTTAATACGGTATTTAATCTAAAGTAATTGGAGTTTTGGTTATTAAACTTTTCAGGCCACAAGCCAGTTTAAGAATCTAATAAAATGAATGGGCCCTAACTGGTTTGGCTCAGTGGATAGAGCGTCAGCTTGCAGACTGAAGGATCCCAGGTTCAATTCTGGTCAAGGGCATTTACCTTGGTTGCGGGCACATCCCCAGCAGAGAGTGTGCAGGAGGCAGCTGAATCAATGTTTCTAACTCTCTATCCCTCTCTCTTCCTCTCTCTAAAAAAACAATAAAATATATTTTTAAAAATGAATGTGCCGTCACCACAGAAAAATGAACATATTCAGAAATATTCATAGAATTTTAGAGGATTCACAGATTAGAAAATTATGTATTAGGGGTGTGAATTCCCCAGAACATCCTCCCCACATATAATTGAGTTTCTTAATCTATCTACTCCTCTTACTGACCCAAGGTAATAACTCTGATTTATTTATTATCTATGTGGTAGTCATGTTAAATGAGCTATCACTTCTCACAATAACCCTGCAAGGGAGGCATTGTCCTTATTTTACATTTAAGAAAATTAAGACACACTGAGGTAAAGTATACTGCCTCTGAATCACACAACTAATGGTCTTCAAGTAGCTGACAAAACCTTCTGTTCATGGCTCTAACTCAAGACACTTATTTACAGTATAAACCATATTGTCTCTACTACTTCAAAAATATGATGATAAATATCAATACTGTGTCAGGTCTTGTGCTAGATGCTAAGAAAACTATATGTATATAGCATGCCTTGTTCTCTAAGAGCCCACAAATGAAAAAGAGGTACATTGTAATAATTTAAACAGGAATACACTCACTGCTCAGTTTAAGTTGAATAATCACATGTAAAGTAACTAATCATTTGCTGTCCTTAAACACCTGACAAGAAAAAACCTTAACCATTTGTTTAATATGGTTTTATTGAATTTTAGAGAGAGGAAGTGAAAGGGATAGAGAGATAGAAACCTCAATGAAAGAGGTTGCCTCTTGCATGCCCCAAACTGGGGATCCAGTCTGCAACATGGGCATATTCCCTGACCAGGAATCAAACAAATGACCTCTTGGTTCGATGATCATTGAGCCACACCTGCCAGGCCAATCCATTTTTATGGAGGAACTAATGTCACAAAATGTCACACCCAATAACTAATATCTCACCTTCAACCCTTTCTCCTATTTTGATATCAGAGTGGATAGTGAGCCTAGATCCACCACTTACTAGCTGTGTGATTTGGGGCAAATTATTATCGTTGTATCCTAGAGTCTCCGTAAAAAAAAAAAAATCACAACAACCACCACCACACAGTTTAACAAGTCTATCACTTCCATTGGCTTATCATGAATTAAAAATTACAGTTGTGGCCAAAACCGGTTTGGCTCAGTGGATAGAGCGTCGGCCTGCAGACTCAGAGGTCGCGGGTTCGATTCCCATCAAGGGCATGGCATGTACCTGAGTTGCGGGCATATCCCTGGTGGGGGATGTGCAGGAGGCGGCTGATCGATGTTTCTCTCTCATCGATGTTTCTGACTCTCTGTCTCTCTTCCTCTCTGTGGAAAATCAATAAAATATATTTTTTAAAAAAATTACAGTTGTGAAGTCTTGGCACCAAGTGGGCAGTCAGGTAATACTTATCACTTGCTATTGTTTAACAGATGTGTACAAGTGTTGTCCTAATAGTTCTTATTTGAATTCCTTATAAATCACTCCAGCTACTGATCCTCAAGTATTTGTCTTTTTATTAAGCTATGAACTAAGAAAATAAGTAAACCCCTGGCTCAAAAGCTCTTAACCTTTGTTTGGAGAAAGATGTCATTTTAAAGATGAAATTTAAAAAGTCAATTGTGTACAATAATATGCATAGTGGTTCTATTAATAAAGTTAATATATTCTCAGTGGCAGAGTGAGATAGTTAAAAGTTACAAATCATTAATATATCTGGCTTCTATGTTCTATTTCTGGCTTTGCCATTAAATTAGTGTAAGAACTTGGACAAGTCACTTTTCTTCTGGATCTCAATTTTCCCATCTGGAAAACCTAGCTTAGCATTTAAGAGCATGGAGTGTGAAGGAGACTGCCTGGGATTGAATCCAAGCTTCTCTTGCTAACAATAAAGATCTACTTCAATTTCTCCATTAGTAAAAGGGGAATAATTATGGTACCTATTTGACAGGATTTGGAGAAGAATTAAATGAGACAATGCATACAAAGCATTTGAAATAGTGGCTGGTTCATATATGTTTGATAAATATTAGGTATTATTATATTAGAAGGCCCTTCCTTTTAATTTAAAAATTATGATTCAATGTATTATCTGGGCTGTTATGGCAAAATTAGAAAATAATGAAGCAACTATGGACATTTGCTCAATTAATTAATCAATTAATTAAGTCAACAAGTTATTGTTGAGCCTCTACTATATGCCAGGAGCTGTGCTAGGTACTGACTATGCCACTGAACAAAATGGGGCTTTGACTGTCTTCTCATAAAACTTATATGAGCCAAAAATTATTTTTATTATGAACTTATCACTTAAAATTAAACTAATAGCCTTGAAGGAAAGGTACATACTTTTATGAGAAGCATTGACAAAATACTTGACATGATACTGGAGTTAGAACCCTAAGGATGAGTTTGATTTACCTAGGTCAGTGGTCCGGAAACTGCGGCTCGTGAGCCACATGCGGCTCTTTGGCCCCTTGAGGGTGGCTCTTCCACAAAATACCGACTTCTGCGCATGGGCCACAAACTTTCAGTTACACTGTACATGCGTGCCTGCATGTGGTATTTTGTGGGAGAGCCACACTCAAGGGGCCAAAGAGCCGCATGTGGCTCGCGAGCCTCAGTTTGCTGACCACTAACCTAGGTGAAGAGAAAAATTGAGGTGAGATTGGGGGACATCCCAGGAACACTACATGCAAAGGTTCTTTGTCAGGAGGAAGCACACAGTATTTAAGTAACCTAAAGACATCCAGTGTGGTTGGAAATAAGTAGAAAAATAAGGACAGAGAGCAATGCTTCATGTGTTCTAATTTAGCCACATTTTATAGGAATTTTAATTATGCAAATTTGAGATCGTACAGTACAAATATTGAGTTTTGATGATGTGCAACTTTTTAAATAGTTCAAATAAAAAATTCATCAGGAAAGCATAAGTAATTTTAAATTGGGCAGTTATGAGAAGGATAAATTGTGTTATGCTATTTTGGCCATTAGATAGAAATATCGTCTGTCTTTTGTCACAATTATACCAACTTTATTATGTAAGCTCATCATGGACACACATAAAATGCAGACAGACACATTTATCTTTTGGTTTTGAATTAATCTCACTGGACCTAATTTTCTTCCTCTCAAAGTTGGCCTTCTAAGTTTCCTCCCAGCTCAGGCTTAGTTTCTAAACTTAAAATGCATAAACATTCATGTACAATAACTATATCAGTCTAACTTAATATACCAAACTATCCTGAACTGTAAGATATTTAAAATATGCATTTGCTTTTGTATATATTTTCAAAGAGTGCTAGTAAGTGAGAAAACGTCCCTTTGCATTTTATAAGAGTTATTTAACTCAGTTACTGGATGCCTCAGGAAATTGAATATTGGGAATTGAATATGGCTCAGGTTCTAAAGAAACAAACATATTATCCCTTCTTCCTATGTTAAAATTAAAAAGAGAAAGCCTATATTCTCATTACATAAGCATAAGTTCATGTTAAGTAGGTACAAGTTGGAGATATACAAAGTTCTTTCAACAAGTCAAATGTAAACTGCTTACAAATATTTTTAAGCATTGAAATTACCAAAATGAAAAGGAACATTTACAATGAATCAAATAAATAATGGGGCAGCATATACTCTTGTACAAATCAGTAACTTTGCCTGTACTTACCAAGTTTTCCCAGATATGTCTTGCTGACCAGGATAAGACCATTTCAGTCTTTCCTATTTTATGGTGTAAAAAAATAACTTTCAAATAGTATACCCTTCTTAAAATGAAATATTTTCCATTGGTTATTTCTAAAGAACTATGTCTCGCAAAAAAATAAACAAATAAACAAAATAATTTATCAAAAAAAGGAATTATATGAGAGGTAAATTATTTTTTCTTCATTCTATAATCTATGATAATAAAAGCATAATATGCTAATTAGACCAGACATCCTTCTGGACGACCTTCAGGACAAAGCCGGGGCTGCGAGGGAAGCCTGGATTCGGGGTGCCTGCTGGTGGCTGGAGGAAAGCCCGAGTCCCAGGTGCCAGAGGGAAGCTGGTGCCAGCAACCGGGGGAAGGAATGCCTACTCTTTTTTTTTA
>NW_006281916.1:73034-74723 GCF_000327345.1 Myotis davidii | reverse complement strand
AATCCTAGGTATCTTAATTTTTTTGTTGCAGTGGTAAATGACATTGTTTTTTTAATTTCTCTTTCTGTAAGTTCACTATTGGCATATAAAAATGCCATAGATTTCTTAGCGTTAATTTTGTATCCTGCTACATTGCCGAATTCATTTATTAAGTCTAATAGTTTTTTGATGGAGTCTTTAGGGTTTTTTATGTACAATATCATGTCATCTGCAAATAAGGACAGTTTTACCTTTTCATTTCCAATTTGGATGCCTTTCATTTCTTCTTCTTGTCTAATCGCAATGGCTAATACTTCTAGTAATATGTCGAAAATTTCGAATATGTGAGAGTGGGCATCCCTGTCTTGTTCCTGCTTAGGGGAAAAATGGTTTTAGTTTTTGCCCATTGAGTATGATGCTGGCTGTAGTTTTGTCATATTTGGCTTTTATTATGTTGAGGTATAATCACTTTATTCCCACTTTGGACCAATCAAACTGCAAGGACTTAGAGCTTATTTTCATGAAAATAGACCAATCAGGGATCAACTTGGGCAGGGACTTCTGTCTTTATCAGCCGTGGGCAAACTACGGCCTGCGGGCCGTATTCGGCCCGTTTGAAATGAATAAAACTATTAAAAAAAAGACCGTACCCTTTTATGTAATGATGTTTACTTTGAATTTATATTAGTTCACACAAACACTCCCTCCATGCTTTTGTTCCGGCCCTCCAGTCCAGTTTAAGAACCCATTGTGGCCCTCGAGTCAAAAAGTTTTCCCACCCCTGCTCTAGTGGATAAAATAAAAACTTCTGGGAGTTAGTTGTTCTTAACCTCATAGACATGACTTATTCCATTTGTCTTGTTGACTAGCTGGTTGAAAAATGGAGGTCTGAAGAATACATTCTTTTTTATTTGAAATCTTTACAATTAGTTTACATTCAATAATATTTTGCATTCGTTTCGGGTGCACAGCATAATGGTGAGACAATAATATAATTTACAAACAGTTTTCCTTAATATTTTAAGTACTCAGCTGGCACCATACATTGTTAATACAATAGTATTGACTATATTCCCTATGCTGTACTTTACATTCCCATGACTATTTTGTAACTACCACTCTGTACTTCTTAATCCCTTCATCTTTTTCACCCAGCTTCCCAACTCACCTCCCATCTGATAACTGTCAGTCCAATCTCTGTGTCTATGAGTCTGTTTCAATATTTTTTTTTTCATTTTCTTCTTTAGATTGCACATATAAGTGAAATAACTTGGTATTTGTCTTTTTCTGCCTGACTTATGTCACTTAGTATAATATCCTCTAGCTTTATCCATGTTGTCACAAATGGTTAAGATTTCCTTCTTTTTTAACTCCATTCTATAAATGTGAATGTACAATACCATTTTATCTACTTATCTATTGATGGACACTTGGGCTGCTTCCATATCTTGGCTATTATAATTAACACTGCAAGTAACATTGTGCTGCATATATAGTTAGGTTGCCGAAGGAGGAACACATGAGGCCAGAACCATGAAGGATTATGAATTTATTCAATTATCCACACATCAGGTGGCTGAGCCTGGATGGCTCCAGCAACCCAGTGACGGGAGTCAGTGGTTTTTAAAGGACTTTTGGCCAGCTTTTTCTGGGCGGAGAATTCTCTGTGCAGGTCCAGATTCTGAGAAGTCTGGAGGGAGAGATAATGGA
>NW_006281916.1:66468-72917 GCF_000327345.1 Myotis davidii | reverse complement strand
ATCACAGGGTAATGGACTTTGATAGTAGTAGGCTGGATGAGGGGTTGCAACAGCATGATTTCCTCAAGAGACTAGTTGGTGAAGACTCGAAAGCGGTCCTGTTGAATGACTTGGGAGGTAAAAGCTGGTCCGGAGGCTGCCACAGTATCACTTGTCTGGTTTTGCTGCTTTTCTGGACCTGGAGCTGAAATACAACTGAGGCCTAGATGTTATCTTTAGGGAGGAAAAGATCAGTGATCTAAGTTGCCTAACTAGTGATATAAAATGGGAGAATAGAATACTCTGGGGGCAAGATTCTTGTTTTCCCAGTTTTTCCCCTTGCTGGGCATCCAGATCCTTCTTGTAGGTCCTGAGACAGGATTTCAAAACACTGTAGAGCAGTGGTTAAGTCCTCCTCCCGCCAATACCAGTCCCAGCTCCTGCTGAGATACTGAGAGTTATGAAGAGAGGGATTATCTGGACTGCCCTTTTGTGTCAGACATAAGGGTTACAGAAACAGCTAAAGACTGATTACTGGGGGCTACATCTACCTTGGGTGAGAGAGGAGAGTACAGATTCCTGTCCAGTTGTTCAGGAGGCAGATGCATGTGTTTCCCCACAGAGGAAGAAGGATCCCTAATCATAAAGACAAGCTGAAATATGTAGGGAGAAGAGGTAGACTAAAGGGTATGAGATTCCTTTTCCTGGTTCTGTGCTCCAAGCCCAAAGGAGCACCATCGGGTAGTCACCATAGCATTACCAATAAGGGTGACAGATTAGTGGTTGAGATTCCATTGCAGTGAAAGTGAGCAGAAATGCTAGAATGAGCTGTTATCCAAGAGAACAGTGAAAGGGAAGGAAAAGAGAAGTTGAAGCCTGGGGCCTGGATGGTTGGATAAGAATTAAAACAGACTAACTGAAGGAAATAACCGTTGGCTTCCAGGGAGACCTAGTAGTCAACCCATTGGGACCAATGGCCATTTGGTAGTTCTAGGTTAACTGTAGTGTTGCAAGCTGATGATGGGAGATGGCCTTTTGTTATATTGCCCTGTGACCTTGTAGCATAAAGGGGCTTAGGCGATTAGTGGGGTGTGTAGAGTGATAGGACCTGTGCCGAGGAGGGAGGAAGGAGCTACCTTAGTAAGAAATAGAATATAGTATAGAAAAGAAGGGAGGCTTGATTTGCCTGGGCTGTAGGATAATTACCTAGACAGGTGTCTGCCTTTTTGAGAAATATAGTTCCCCTTTCCTTTTATAAGCTAGCATGATTTTGGCCTGATTCCATCTCTTCATTGGTATAGGTATGGTGGTATATTCTGAAGAAGAGAGGGAAAGGCAGAGCGAGCAATCCTTGTTTAAAGCTGGATTGGTCTAATTTAAGAGGGAATGTGTGAGGTGAAGTGTTCGTTCTAGACAAGTGGAAGTGAGAAAGTTCCTTATGGGTGTAGGAAAAGAGGGTTGGAATAAGGTGAGAAGGAGAGCTAATTCACATTTCCAGGATCAGGATTATCTCAAGGATCTATAAAGAAGGAAATCTTGTCCCATGGGTAATTGAAATCCTTTTGTAGAAGGGAGTCCCATGGAAAGGTGAGAATCCTGATGCAAAGGAAGAGGTGGCAGTAACTAGGATCTGGAGGATTTGTATTGGGAGACGAGGTGGGATTTCAGGGAAGTCAGGGTTATTAGGGTACAGAGAGAGCACCTGCAGGGGTGCTCACTCATTTGTCCTCTTATTCTGGGATTTGAGTAAGGCAAAGTCTGGTTGGCCCGATCAGGTGACTATCATACATAGGGGACTCCTGCTCATGTGTTGGTGTTCTGGGGATGGGTTTTAATCTGGAAAGGTGGAACCCTGGGTTATTCTCTGATAGTTTAGCTGCAATTGGGGCAATTAAGAGTACCTGATAAGGGCCTTGCCTTCAGGGCTGTAAATTATTGACGGATTTCGTTTACGAGGAGTAGGAGGGATGTCTCCTGTAAAAAGGTTGAGGGAAGATCTGATCAGCATGTTCTTCAGTAACTGTCAGATGAGATTTAAAATGGGGACCTAATCTCTGCGAGGGCTCTCTGTGGAAGGGAAATTTCCTAATAAGAAGGGTCTTCCATACATAAGTTCAAAGGGACTAAGGAAGGAGGGTGCATGGGGGGATTGCCCTGATGTGCATAAGGGCTAGAGATAGGAGAGTGGTTTAAGGTTCTTTAGTTTTGAGAGTTAATTTAGTTAGGTGAAAATTAAGAATTTGCCTTTTCTACTTTGCCTAAGACTGGGGCTGACAAGGGGATGTAAGTTCCACTGATGTTCAGAGTGGAGGAGACCTGTTGAGTTATTTGAGATCTGAAAGCTGGCCCATTTTCTGACTGTAATGAGGTGGGTCAGCCATAGTGGGGAATAGCTTCTACCCACCCTGAGACAGAATCTATGAGGGTTAAAAGATGTTTGTTTTGTTTGTTTTTTTAAATAGGGAGCATGTTAGTGAAATCAATCTACCAGTCTTGTCCAGGGATTTGGACCCTTGACTAATGAGTGGGGTTGGGGATGGGGGGAGGTTTAACCTGTCCTTGGGGAGATACGGAGTAATAAGTAGAATAGGTTTTGGTGATATCTTGCAGTAGGAAGGCTAAGCTAGGACATGTGATGAGGGGTTTTAGGAGTTGTAAATGTATCCTATATGTAGGGAATTATGAATAGCCCATAAGATACCATGGGCCTGTCCTGGGGAAGGATATATTTTCCCTGAAATTTTAACCATGGATCTTCCTGAGTGGCCCCAAGAGCTAATAGGGACTGAAGTTCCACTGCAGTGTATTAGGGTGTTATATGGGGTATAGCTAAGAGCTGCGGAGATGGAGGCTCCTCTGAGCCACTGCCTTGGCCTCCTGGTCTGTTTTGTTATTTTCCTGTATTACAGGATCATTCCTGACTCAGTGTCCTTTGCAGTGTATGACTTTTAAGAAGGCTAAAAAGGGGGATGGAAGTTCCTAAATACCAAGCAGAAAAACCTGTGAGGCTTTCAGTGATAGTGTCAAGGACTAGGAATGAACCATAAAATAAAGAAAGTCTAGATTTAAACTTAAGGACGTAAGCAATAAGAGAGCCTAGGAAGGGTTGCTTTAGCTTACTAGGAGAGAATGGGTCCCTTCAGACATCAGGGGTCATCAGGCCCTGACTCAGTGGACAACACAAACCTTCCACCCATTCACAAATAACCAGCTTTAGTCAAAAAGTAAACAACCAGCATTTACATTGATGAACACACTTTAAACGCACTCTTACTTTCAAGAAAATATACATTCAACAAAGTACAAGAGACTTTCTATAATAAAAACTAAAGCAGGCGAATTAAAACGTGACTAGCAATCAATGTTTCAGTATTTTATGTTACTTTAAAATATTTAAATGTTTATTATTTAACCCAACAACGCTCCAAAGCCTTTAAGTTACCAAAGACTTTGGAAAATTATGTATAGGCATATGAGGCTGGAGAAAAGGTGTGGAGAGGAGGGAGCAGGCCCAGCAGCCTGTTCTGAGGCCTCTAGGTGCTTGGATTCAAAACTGCCACATTTTTCCTTAGAGATAACATGCTAAGTTTTGGGTGATAATGAGTTCAGCTTCTGATAATAGCTGGACTGTTAGGTAAGCATTCATAGTTTTAGTAAAGAAACTATTCTTTGGGAGGGGGGAGGGTAAGAAGGCGCTGAGGCGAGAGCAGATTTTAGAGCATTAAAGGGGGTGAGAATGTTGGCCTTGGGATCTAAAGGCTGGGTGAGAGGGTCCCTTCACCATGTCATGTCATAGAGGAGCTTTGCAAGAAGACAAAAGTTATGAACCTGGAGCTGAGAGTACCCAGTGAGCCTGAGAAAGGAGAAAATGTCTTGTTCAGCGGAGGGGACAGTCATGGAGGAGATAAGGAGATAAGGCATTCACAGTCCAAGGAATGGCTCGGCCTTGCGGGGTGAGAGAGTGGAAATAAGGTAGGTGACTGTGGTTTGGTACAACTGGGCTTTATGAGGAAATGCATGGTAGCCCTAGCCAGGCACCGAGGTAGAATGAGAAAAGAGTGAATAGGGGTATTTAGTAAGATGCAGTGTAGAGGTGAGGTGGCTAATGGCTGTGAAACTAATCCATCAACCCCCATAATAAAGACTGAGGAGGGGACAAGGGTCCCAGTGAATTCAGAGAGAGCAGAATAAGTGGCCCAGTCTCAATTAAAATAAGAGATCAGCTTACCTGCCACCACAGTCATTACCCTAGGCTCTGTCTTGGTGATGTAAGTATGTGGGGCCCTGTCAGGGCCTGGGTAGCTTCTTTGGTGGCCAGTCCTAGAAGGTCTGGGAGCTCCAAACTGGATGCACAGGTTGGCCTTGCTGGACTGGCTGAGGTCCGACCGGAGTGGCCAGACTACAGTCTGATTTCCAGTGGCCTTCCATACCTTGGGAAGGGCCCAGGTGGGGGGTTTCTTCAGTCCCAAGCCAGTGTGGGATGGAGGGTCAACAATGGAGAAGGAGAGATTCCCAATCCGGTGTCCTTTGACATTAAGCAGGACTTGGCTCAGTATCTTCCTTGTTGCATTTGAAGCATCGACCCGGAGGAGGCTTAGCACCTGACTTCCCCTCTGTTGGAGGACCCGCACTTCATTTAGGGTTCATGAGAGTGGTGGCTAGGAGCTGGAAGGCCTCCTTCTGGGCCTCAGCCTTGGCCTGGTCTCGCCTTTGTTTTTGGATTAAGGTCTCCTGGTCTCCATTATTAAAGACCTTAAAAGCCAGGTTAACAAGGTCTTTTTGAGGAGTTTGTAGACCTCTGTCTATTTTTCAAAGTTTATGATGTGTATCGGGGGCTGATTGGGATATAAAATGGGTGTTCAGAAGAAATGTTTCCACTGGGGAGGTGGTGTCTAAGGTGGTCAATTTCTGTAAGGCCTCAGTGGGGTGAGAGAGGAGGAGAGCTGGGTTTTTGTAGCGGCTTTGAGTGATTTCATTAACTTTGTCATAACTGACCACAATACCCTCAGTTCCTGCTGTCACCCTCAGGGGTAGAATGGGAGAGGGAATAGAAGAGGCTGTGGAGGAGGGTGGTCTTTGAGTGGCCCAAGAGCACATGTTCAGTGGGAAAAGGCTGTTTTGGAACTTGTATTCTTGGGATTTGGGCTCTCAGGGACCAGAGAGAAGGTGGTTGCTGGTTAGAAACACCTGGGTTTGGGGAATCTACTGCAGGTGAGGGAGGGGATGTGTAAAGGAGTGGAGATTGATGGTCTGCTCGGTCAAAAGTAGATTCAGAATTAGAAGTGTTAGGGGTATGATGTTTTGTGTGGAGAGGAAAGATCTGATTGGTGAGAGGAACCAAGATGGTGGCATAGGTACACACTTGTACTTGCTGCCTTGCACAACCACATCAAAACTACAACTAAAAGACAAAACAGATATCATCCAAACCACAGGAAGGCTGGCTGAGTGGAAATTCTACAACTAGAAGGAAAGATAAAAGTGCTTTGAAACTGGAGGTGCAGAGGTGTAGAAGTTCAAAGGTATGGAGGCGCTCATGGAAACAGGCTGTCAACTGGCTACACTGATGTCTTTTTCAATCAAGAGGGAGATACATGCTGAAACCGGTTTGGCTCAGTGGATAGAGCATCGGCCTGCGGACTGAAGGGTCCCGGGTTCGATTCCGGTCAAGGGCATGTACCTGGGTTGCGGGCACATCCCCAGTGGGGGATGTGCAGGAGGCAGCTGATCGATGTTTCTCTCTCATCGATGTTTCTGACTCTCTATCTCTCTCCCTTCCTCTCTGTAAAAAATCAATAAAATATATTTTTAAAAAAGAGGGAGATACAAGCTCCCAATTGCTCTGAACTCCAGGTCCGGGCAAGACTCTGGGGACCCAGACTCATACACGGAAAAACTGGACTGCCTGGTATCAGGCCAGAACACAAGGGTGGGCAGCTTTCTCACTGAGGTGCTTGCAGCCATCATTGTTTCTGCACAGGCTGAGGAACACAGAGACTCCAGGACTTCTCTAAGGCAGAGCAGACTGGCAGCCATTGCAGTTTGCTTCGTCCTGATGATTTCCTGAGACCCCGCCCCACCCAATTTACAACCTCACCCAAGCTGTGAGCAGAGGCTTTTGCATATGAGTGGTCTGTTCTTTTGCAATCTAAAGTCTAACAAACTGCAGTTGGGTCAAAGAGAGCCAAAGCTTCCAAAAGAAGGCGTAGACACCAGCCTGCACTGCTTCACAGCTGGACCTCATCTGGACACTTCCAAACCCCAAACAAAGAGGAGGAATCTGCAGATCTCTCTGTAGCTCCTGCTGGGTGGCCTCAGGCAGTGGCTGAATTTGCATCTCCTTGGGGATCCAAGAGCCAGTGTACCCAGTGGTCAGAGTGAGACCATACCAGAGTACAACTCTTCACATCCATAAGCGACACACTCAAGAGGCAGACTCAGGGAGCACGAAAGCCCCAGTGAAGCAAGCC
>NW_006281916.1:64116-65588 GCF_000327345.1 Myotis davidii | reverse complement strand
AACAACTGTAATAATCTGAACAATAAATATCTACTTATATAAAAACCCTGGGTGTAACATCATGTCCAGAAGCGCGACCAAGTGGAAGGAAGTCAGTCCTGCAGGGGTCATCTTGGAAACAGCTACACCCTCCCCCAGCTGTTTCCTGGAGGGCAAAGTTTCAGGCAGGAACCCGCCCTTGGAGCAGAGCCTGGAAGTACTGAGTCCGGCTTTCAAACCAGACCCTGACAGTAGGGAAGAGGTAGCCCCATTCCTCACGGAATCCACAGGTGGCCAGCTTACTGTCAGGGGCCTGCCAGCTAGGAATCCTATTCACCTGCATATCTGTATAAACTTTTAATGCATTATATTAGAGGTCGTGGTGGTACTGTTTTACCCACAGCGTCTATAGGAATTGCTGCAAATTTATTTCTTGGTGGAAGCACCTTTCATTCCCAATATAAATTACCAATTCCATTAAATGAAACTTCAATTTCTAGACTCAATATAAAGAGTGAACTTGCTAAAACTATTAAAAAGGCCCAACTTCTCATTATTGATGAATGCACCATGGCATCCAGTCATGCTATAAACGCCATAGACAGATTACTAAGAGAAATTTGAATGTTGGGAAAGTTCTCCTCCTTGGAGGAGATTTTTGACAATGTCTCAGTATTGTACCGCATGCTATGCGATCAGCCATAGTACAAACAAGTTTAAAGTACTGAAATTTTTGGAGATGCTTCAGAAAGTTGTTTCTTACAACAAATATGAGATCAGAGGATTTTGCTTATAGTGGATGGTTAGTAAAACTTGGAGATGGCAAATTTGATAGCAGTTTTCATTTAGGAATGGATATTATTGAAATCCCCTGTGAAATGATTTGGAATTGATCTATTGTTGAAAATACCTTTGGAAATAATATATCTATAGATGATATCAAAAATATATCTAAACGTGCAATTTTTTGTCCAAAAAATGAGCATGTTCAAAAATTAAATGAAGAAATTTTGGATATACTCGATGGAGATTTTCACACATATTTGAGTGATGATTCCATTGATTCCACAGATGATGCTGAAAAGGAAAATTTTCCCATTGAATTTCTTATAGTATTACTCCTTCCGGAATGCCATGTCATCAATTAAAATTAAAAGTGGGTGCAATCATCATGCTATTGAGAAATCTCAATAGTAAATGGGGTCTTTGTAATGGTACCAGATTTATTATCAAAAGATTATGACCTAACATTATCGAAACTAAAGTATTAACAGGATCTGCAGAGGGAGAGGTTGTCCTGATTCCAAGAATAAATTTGTCCCCATCTGACACTGGCCTCCCATTTAAATTGATTTGACGATGGTTTCCCGTGATGCCAGCATTTGTGATGACTATTAATAAATCACAAGGACAAACTCTAGACAGAGTAGGCATATTCCTACCTGAACCCTTTTTCATACATGGTTAGTTATATGTTGCTTTCTCTCCAGGAA
>NW_006281916.1:61767-63741 GCF_000327345.1 Myotis davidii | reverse complement strand
ACCCCCTACTGGGGATGTGCCCACAACCAAGGCACATGCCCCTGACTGGAATTGAACCTGGGACCCTTGAGCCCACTGGCCGATGCTCTATCAACTGAGCCAAACCAGTTAAGGCAATTAATTTCCTTTTAATGTGCATGAATTTCGTGCACCGGGCTACTAGTTTATTAATAATAATACTAAAAGATCTAATTGGTAGAGCAGGACTGAGGGAGAGGATTGGGACTGAAGGGTGAAAAAGGCCTGGCCGTAGGGAATCTCTGCTCATTTTCCATTGCAGTGACAGCAATTTTCTAAATTGCTCAGTGTGATAAAATTTAAAGTTCTATTTTCAAGCCATTGAGACTTATTATATAGTTTATGTTGTGGCCAAACAGGGTTGCAAAATAAAGTGAGGTGATTGCGCATGATCTCCCCCATGAGTGTGCAGAGGGAGTGTGGCGTGGCCCAAGAGAGAGGAAGGGTGAGTGATAAATCACAAATCCGAAGGTGACTGTTTAGGGCAGGCATCCCTGCTGCTAAACAAATCACCATGAGAAATGAGATGTGACCCTCTGGACTGTGCATCCCCAATCCAGATGGACCCAAAGCCAAATGGCTGAGGAGTCTTCTGGCCTATCACTAGGACTTTTGAGACAAGAGACTTTCAAGAAGTCAGTGAAAGTGAGTTGGCAGAAGACTCCGGATGAGGGGAATTGTGGAACATCGCTCACCTAGAGAAGATGGCTGGTGTGGGATGGAGGGTCAGCAATGTAGAAGGAGAGATTCCCAATTGGGCGTCCTCCTTGGATGGCTGGGGAGGGGGGGACCTCCATAAGGGAAGGAGGCCTGATTGAGGCAGACAACGGAATCACCCAAGTAGGATTCAGAGTTAAGCCCAAGTCAAGCTGCCACTGCCACTGCTCTCCAAGTAGCAAACTCAGAGTGACTGAAGCCGGGGAGATGGCTCCCCATCCCCATGGAACCCTCCGGGGTTTCACACACCATTTGTTAGGTCCCCAAAGGAGGAACACATGAGGCCAGAATGATGAGGTATTATGAATTTATTCGACCATCTGCACATCAGGTGGCTGAGCCTGGATGGCTCCAGCACCCCAGTGATGGGAGTCAGAAGCTTTTAAAGGACTTTTGGCAGGCTTTTTCTGGACAGAGAATTCTCTGTGCAGGTCCGGATTCTGGGAAGTCCGGAGAGGAGAGATAATGGTCTTAGAAAGTGGAATGTGGTCTAAGCAAGTGGAATGTCCATTGTGAAGTGGCCCAAAGGTCAGTTCCCAGGGGAGTGGGTATTGATTCAATTATTTGATCAGACCTAACATATATTATTTCAAATTAGTATTCTGGGCTTCTTAGTATAAATACCCAGAAGTGGAATTGCTGGGTTTAAGGCAATTCCTTTTTTTTTTTCTTGAGAAAACTCAATACTGTTTTCAATACTGCCTACACCAATCTGCATTCTCACCTCCAGTGCACAAATGTCCCCTTTTCTTCACATCTCCGCCAAAACTTGCTTGTTGATTTATTAATGATAGCCACTGTCAAAGATGTAAGGTTATACCTCATTGTGGTTTTTGGATTTCTCTGATAATTAGTGACGTTAAACATTTTTTCAAATTTCTATTGGCTATCGGTATGTCCTCTATGGAGAAGTGTCTATTCAGGTCCTCTGCTTACCATTTAATTGTATTGTTGTTTGTTTGTTTGTTTTTGTTTTTTTGGTACTGAGTTGCATGAGTTCTTTATGCCTGTTTTCAGTTGTATCAGTGGCAAATATTATTTCCCATTCAGTAGGTTGTCTTCTTGGGGTTTTTTGTTGTTTTTTTAAATTTTGTTTTATTTCTTAAAGTATTACAAAGAGTATTACATATGTCTCCTTCCCCCCCCTTGATAGACCTTCCCCCGGCCTCCCCTACCCCCAGTGTCCTGTGTCCATTGGTTATGCTTATATGCATGCATACAAGTCCTTCGGTTGATCTT
>NW_006281916.1:58042-61544 GCF_000327345.1 Myotis davidii | reverse complement strand
GTGTGGCTTTCTGTCTCTTGTTGGGTGGCTCCTTGCTGGACAAAATCTCCAGGCGTTCTTGCTGGCTGAATATCTGGTATGCTTGCTTAGATTTCATTTTCTACTAAGTTCACTGCTTGTCTTCTGTCTCCCAGTGTCCCATGTGAGACTGGATCTGGTGGATGTGCTTGTGCATTTGCTGGTACAGCAGTTCCATGTCGCCGGCCCAGCCGGGTCCGGCTCCGGCTTCCTCTGAACCTGATTCTGCTTCTTGAGTGTGTCCCTTATGGATGCCAGGAGTTGAAATCTGCAGTTTGTTGGGTTAGGCTGCACAAGCGCAGGTGGTTCCTTTTGTGCCACTGGCACAGCTTGGGTGAGGATGTAAATTGAGTAGAGTGGGGACTCCAGGAATCACCAGGGCGGAGCAAAGAGCAATGGCGTCTCTGCGACTCCTTGCCTCTCTGCGACTCCATGTCTCCGCATCCCCAAGTGCCGGTGAGCAGCTCCTTGACAAAGCCACCCTCGCTCTTCGACCCACTGCAAGGCTGTCCCACCTCTTCCTGTAGGGGTCTGGGACCTCAGAATCCCACCCCAAACAATCTCAATGGATTCGAGAGTTTGTAACCCCTTCTGATTGAAAAAAAAACATGTATGCAGTTGCAGTCCGCCTGGCGCGCGACTCCGTACCTCTGTTCTTGGCGCCTCTGTACATCCTACTCAGTCTCAATGCTCTTCTTTCTTTCCTTCCAGTTGTAGAGCTTCCACTGGGCCAGCTTTCCCATGGTTCTGAATGATAGCTGTTTGTCTTATAGTTGGTAGTTTCAATGTTGTTGTGGGAGGCAGCATGCACAGGTCTGTACCCTACGCCGCCATCTTGGTTCTCTCGTCTTCTTGTTGATGGCTTCCTTTGTTGTGCAAAAACTTTTAAGATTGAAGTAGTCCCATTTCTTTATTTTTTCTTTTGTTTCCCTTGCCAAAAAAGCTATATCAGAAAATGTATTGCTAAGAGAAATGTGAAAGATTTTACTTCCTATGTTTCCTTCTAAAGGTTTCTAGGTTTTAAGGCTTACATTTAAATGTTTAATCCACTTTGAGTTTATTCTTTTATATGGTATAAGAAGGTGGTCTAGTATCAGTTTTTGCTGGGTTTAAATATCTGTCCAAATTTCCCAGCGCCATTTATTGAGCAGACTGTCTTTACCCCATTATACATTCTCGTATCCTTTGTCAAATATTAATTGAATATACAGACAAGAGTTTATTTCTGGGCTCACTATTTTGTTCCATTGATCAACATGCCTGTTTTTATGCAAGTACTATTCCATTTTGATTACTATATAAGCCTAGTACTAAAGTTTGATATTGGCTATCATGTTACCTCCAACGTTGTTCTTTTTTCTCAAAATTGTTGTGGCTATTCAGGGTATTTTGTGGTTCTATATACATTTTACAATTACTTGTCCTATTTCTGTGAAAATCTAATTTGTATTTAATAGGAATTACATTGAATCTATAGATTGCTTAGGGTAGTTTGAACATTTTAATGATGCTAATTATTCTTATCTATGAGCACCATATACTATGCTTCTATTTATTTGTATCTACTTCTTTTTTTAATCTTCACAGGAGAATATTTTTCCATTGATTTTTAGTGATAGTAGAAGAGAGAAGGAAATATTGATATGAGAGAAACACATCAATTGGTTGCTTCCTGCAATCGCCCTGACCAGGGCCTGGGCTAAGGAAGAGCCTGCAACCTAGGTACATGCCCTTGACCAGAATCCAGCACCCATTTGTGATAAAAATTCTCAGCAAAGTGGGAAGAAGAGGGATCATACCTCAACATAATAAAGGCCATATATGACAAACATCCAGCCAATATCATAACATACTCAATAAGCAAAATTAAAACCATTTTCCAAAAGAAAAGGGTCAAGACAATATTGTCGCTTTCACCAATTTTATTCAACCTAGTGCTGGAAGTCCTAGCCACAGTGATCAGAAAGTAAGAAAAAATAAAAAGCATCTAAATTGGAAAGGAAGAAATAAAACTGGCATTATTCACAGATAACATAATATTGTAAATAGAAAACCCTAAAGACTTCACCAAAAAAACTAGTTGATTTCATAAATGAATTCAGCAAGGGTATCAGGATACAAAATTAACATCCAGAAATTGCTAGCATTTTTATACACCAATAATGAGCTCTCAGAAAGAGAAACTTTAAAAAAAATCCCATTGGCCTAGCCGGTTTTGCTCAGTGGATAGAGCGTCGGCCTGCAGACTCAAGGGTCCCGGGTTCAATTCCGGTCAAAGGCATGTGCCTTGGTTGCGGGCGCATCCCCAGTGGGGGTTGTGCAAGAGGCAGCTGATTGATCTTTCTCTCTCATCGATGTTTCTGACTCTCTCTCCCTCTCCCTTCCTCTCTGTGAAAAAACAATAAAATATTTTTTTAAATCCCATTTACGATTGCAACCAAAGAAATTAAAGATACTTTAACCAAGGAGGTACAAGACCTGCACTCAGAAAACTATAAGATATTGAAAAATGAGACAGAAGAAGATACAAACAAGTGGAGGAATATACCATGTTCATGGATTGGTAGAATCAACATCATTAAAATGTCCATACTACCCAAAGCAATCTACAGATTCAATACAATCCCCATGAAAATACCAATTGCCTATTTCACAGATTTAGAGAAAACACTCCAGAAAGTTATATGGAACCAAAAAAGACCCCAAATAGTTGCAGCAATCTTGAGAAAGAAAAACAAAGTTGGAGGGGTCACAGTACTGGATATTTGGCTATACTACAAAGCCACTGTAATTAAAACAGCTTGGTACTGACACAAGAACAGGCATATAGATCAATAGAACAGAACAGAGAACCCAGAAATCAACCCATGCCATTATGCTCAATTAATATTTGACAAAGGAGGCAAGCGGATAAAATGGAGTAAAGACAGTCTCTTCAATAAATGTTGTTGGGATAATTAGAAAGGTAAATTCAAAAAAATGAAACTAGACCACCAACATACACCATACACTAGAATGAACTCAAAATGGATAAAAGACTAAATGTAAGTCATGAAACCATATAAGTCCTAGAAGAAAACCTACGAGAAAAAATAACAGACATCTGATGGAGGATAATTTTCACTGATATAGTTTCTAGGACATGAGAGACAAAGGGAAAAAATAAACAAATGGAACTACATCAAAATAAAAAGCTGTTGCACAGCAAAAGAAACCAGCATTAAAATGTAAGTGGAGGGAGAAACAAAGATGGCGGCATAGGAAAACACCAGAGATTGCTGCCTCGCAAAACCACTTCAAAAATACAACTAAAGGATGGAATGGACATCACCCAGAACCTCAGGAAAGCTGGCTGAGGGGAAATTCTACAACTAGAAGGAAAGAGAAAAGCATACTGAGACTCAGAGGAGGTGCAGTGCGGAAGTAAAATACAAAGGTGCATGCAGAGCGGGCTGGTGGCTGAGGGCGCGGTTGTCTTTTTGAA
>NW_006281916.1:54508-56904 GCF_000327345.1 Myotis davidii | reverse complement strand
GTGGGAAAGGGGTGTGGGAGATGCGGAAAGAGACTGGACAAAAATCGTGCACCTATGGATGAGGATAGTGGGTGGGGAGTGAGGGTGGTGGGTGGTGTGGGAACTGGGAGGAGGGGAGTTATGGGGGGGAAAAAGAGGAACAAATGTAATAATCTGAACAATAAAGATTTAATTTAAAAAAAATGTAAGTGGAATCCACTGTAAAGGAGAACATATTTGCCAATTATACAAGTGGGGTTAATTTACAAAATATATAAAGTATAAAGTACTCATACAACTCAACAAAGGGAAGACAAACAATCCAATTAAAAATGTTGCTCAGTGGTTGAACATCAACCTATTAACCAGGAGGTCATGGTTCCATTGCCAGTAAGGGCCCATGCCCAGGTTTTGGGCTCTATACCTAGTAGCGGATGTGTTGGGGAAAGCTGATCAGTAATTCTCTCTCAGCATTGATATTTCTATCTCTCTCTTCCTCTTTCTTCTTCTCTGAAGTCAATAATAAAATATTATTTTTAAAAAATTTGCCAAGAATCTAAATAAACACTTCTCCAAAGAGGACATACAAATGGCCAAGAGACATATGAAAAAATGCTCAATGCCACTAATCATCAGAGAAATGCAATTAAAACTACAATGATGGGGATTAGGGGAGGCCAGGGGATTGTCAAGGGTAGGGGAAAAAAGGAGACATATTTAATACCCTTTATAATACTTTAAGCAATAAAAAAATAAAAATAAAAAAAGCTACAATGAGATATCACCTCACACCTGCCAGAATGGTTACAATCAATAAATCAACAAACAACAAGTGCTGGTGAGGATGAGGAGAAAAAGGAACTCTATACCCTGCTGGTGGGAATGCAGATTAATACAACAAGTATGAAAAACAGTGTGGAGTTTCCTCAAAAAATAAAAAGTTGAACTGCCATTTGACCCAGTGATCACACTTCTAGGTATATATCCTAAGATGCCTGAAATAGCAATAAGCAAGAACATATGCATCCCTGTGTTCATAACAGCATTATTTACAATAGCAAAAATCTGGAAACCGCCCAAGTGCCCATCAGTTGATAACTGGATAAAAAAGCCATGGTACATTTATACTATGGAATATTATACAGCTGTTAAAAATAAGGATCTCTTGCCCTAGCCCAGTGGTTGGCAAACTCATTAGTCAACAGAGACAAATATCAACAGTACAATGACTGAAATTTCTTTTGAGAGACAAATTTTTTAAACTTAAACTATATAGGTAGGTACATTGTTATGAACTTAATTAGGGTACTCCTAAGGCTTACGAAGAGCCACACTAAAGGGGCCAAAGAGCCGCATGTGGCTTGTGAGCTGCAGTTTGCCGACCACGGCCCTAGCCAGTTTGGCTCAGTAGATAGAGCATCAGCCTGCAGACTGAAGGATCCCAGGTTCGATTCCGGTCAAGGGCATGTACCTTGATTGTGGGCACATCCCCAGTAGGGGGCGTGGAGGAAGCAGCTGATCAATGTTTCTCTCTCATTGGTGTTTCTAACTCTCTATCCATTTCCCCTAAGAACAGCAATAAGACAGGGATGCCCAAGGAGAAACCAAGATGGCGGCATAGGTAAACACCTGAAATTGCTATCTAGTACAACCATTTCAAAGCTACAACTAAAAGACAAAACAGACATCATCCAGAACCACAGGAAGGCTGGCTGAGTGGAAATTCTACAACTAGAAGGGAAGAGAAAAACACACTGAGAGTCAGAGGAGGTGCGGAACTAAAGTGCAGAGGTACAGAGGCGTGCGTGCTCAGAAAGGGCTGGCAACCGAGGATGCGGGTGTCTTTTTCAATTGGGAGGGAGTCACAAGCTGCCAACTGCTCTGAACTCCAGTTCTGAGCGAGACTCTGGGGACCAAGACCCATACAGGGAGAAACTGGACTGTCTGGCAGCGGCCAGAACTCGAGGCCGGCTTTATCTCAGAGATGCTTGCAGCAATTACCGATTACTGTGGGACACTGAGACGGGACACTGAGACCCGGGGGCCTCTTAAGGCAGGGCTGAGGATCAGCTGTAACTGTTTGCTCAGCCCTGTTGATTCCCTGAGACTCTGCCTCACCCAAGCTGCTAGCGGAGGCTTTTGCATATGAATGCGCTGACCTTTTGCAATCTAAAATTACCTAACAAACTGCAGCTGGGTCAGAGAAACCCAGAACATCCAAAAGAAGGCCCAAGTCCCCACAGCAGCTTGCATTGCTTCACAGCTGGGCCTCATCTGGGCACCTGCAAACACCAAACAAGGAAGAGGAATCTGCAGATCTCTCCTTAGCTACTGCTGGGTAGCCTCAAGCAGAGGCTAAATTAGCACCTCCTTAGAGTTCCAAGAGCCCGTGTACCCAGTGGTCAAATTGGGACCAT
>NW_006281916.1:47714-49279 GCF_000327345.1 Myotis davidii | reverse complement strand
AATAGAATCAGGGGCATAGAAAGGGAGTGGACCAACAATTCTTGTGGGGAGGGAAGGGGTGTGGGGGTGCCAGAAGAGACTGGACAAAAATCGTACACCTATGGATGACGACAGTGGAGAGGTAAGGGCAGAGGGTGGGTTGGGAACTGGGTGGAGGGAGCTATGGTGGGGGAAGAAGAACAACTTAATCTGAACAATAAATATTTTAAAAAAAGACATGGATGCCCACTCTCACCACTCTTGTTTGACATATTACTGGAAGTACTAGCCATTGTGATCAGACAAGAAAAATAAATAAAAGGCATCCAAATTGGAAAAAAAGAAGTAAAACTCTCTTTTTTCGCAGATGACATGATACTGTACATAGAAAACTCTAAAGACTCCATCAAAAAATTATTAGACTTAATAAATGAATTTGGCAATGTAGCAGGATACAAAATTAACACCAAGAAATCTATGGCATTTCTATACACCAATAATGAACTTACAGAAAGAGAGACTTAAAAGGCTATCCCATTTACCATCGCACCAAAAAAATTAAGATACCTAGAAATGAACTTGACTAAGGAGGTAAAAGACCTATACGTGGAAAACTACAGGACACTGAAAAAGGAGATCGAGAAAGACATAAACAGATGGAAGAACATTCAGTGTTCATGGATTGTAAAATAAACATTATCAAGATGTCCATATTACCCAAAGCAATCTATTGATTCAATGAACTCCCCGTTAAATTACCAATGGCATATTTCACAGACCTAGAAGAAACTTTTCAAATATTCATTGGGAATTTAAAAAGGCCCCGAATAGCTGCAGCAATCCTGAGAAAGAAGAACAAAGCAGGTGGGTTCTCAATACCAGATATCAAGCTGTACTACAAAGCCACTGTTCTCAAAACACACTGGTACTGCACAAGGACAGACGTATAGATCAATGCAATAGAATAGAGAACCCAGAAATGGACCCAAACCACTATGCTCAATTAATATTTGACAAAGGAGGCAGGAACATACAATGGAGTCAAGACAGCCTCTTCAATAAATGGTGTTGGAAAATTTGGACAGATACATGCAAAAAAAATGAACCTAGACCACCACCTTACACCATACACAAAAACAAACTCAAAATGGATACAGGACTTAAACATAAGATGGGAAACCATAAAAATACTAGAGGAATCCACAGGCAGGAAATCTCACACATATGTCGAAACAATCTCTTCACTGATACTGCTCCTAGGGCAATGGAAACTAAAGAGAAAATAAACAAATGACTACATCAAAATAAAAAGTTACTGCACAGCAAAGGAAACCATCAACAAAATAACAAGAAAGCCCACTGCATGGGAGAACATATTTGCAAATGTTATCACTGATAAAGCTTTAATCTCCAACATTTACAGGGAGCTTATGCAACTTAACAATAGAAAGACAAACAACCCAATCAAAAAAATGGGCAACTGATCTAAATAGATACTTTTCGAAAGAAGATATAAGGAATGCCAAGAGACATATGAAAACATGCTCAAAGTCATCCGAGAGATGCAAATCAAAACGACAATGAGG
>NW_006281916.1:37822-47032 GCF_000327345.1 Myotis davidii | reverse complement strand
AGGAAGGGGGAGAAATCAACCAAAGGACTTATATGCAAGCATGTAAGCCTAACGTATGGACACAGACAACATGGGGGTGAGGGCATGAGTTGGGGGGATGGGGGTAATGTGAGGGTAAGGACACATATGTAATAACTTAATCAATAAAAAAATTTTTTAAAAAAGAGAACGTCGCATTTCCTTCTCTTTGCTCAGAGCTCAAACTAATGCAGGTCACCTACCACTCAATGTGAAATAGCTATAGGGTAGTAATGTACTAGAAATGGATGCGTCTACTGGCCCTGTGCTCCATGGATAAAACAAAGACATCTAAAATAAAAATACTCTCTTCCACTCCCTATTCTGAATCATGTGGTGGTGTCTCTTTAATACCCACTTGCAGTTATTTTTCTGTCTAAAGGGTACTATTTGTCTGAAAGGTTAGTTTGTATAGCAAGCATGTCAAACTCAAAGGCTAACATGAGCCAAATAAACAAGTTTTAAGTTTATGTGGGCCGCAAAAAAACAAAAGCTTCAATTTTCATAGAAAGGTAGGTTTACTTCGATAGAGACATGCTGAATACAAAAGGCTGAAACAAATGAGTCATCATTAACATAAAGTAATAGAAAATTTTAATGAAATGTTTCTTCTTATCGCCCCAGCAGTGGCGGCCTGCCTTCCTCCCACCTCCATTCTCTCTTCTGCTCTGCCAGCTGGGCATAGGAGCCTCAAACTCATTTAGACATCCCCCTCGGTTTGGCACATTGCCCATAAGCACATTGTTGATGGCACAGCTGGTCCCTCGGAGGGCAGCCTTGCTCATGGCTGGGACAAGACAAGACAGATCAACTCGGGCAGCCAGGATGTGTGCAATGGAGACATCCGATTCTGGGGTCATAGTCTCTCGAATTGGGAACAGCACTGCCTTCATGGTCTCCCCTTGGGCCTCTGCCTGATCACTCCACTGGAATGCAGATATCGTGAGGTCCAGGTGCTTTAGGAGGAGGCTATGGAGGCAGCAGTACTGATCGCCCAGGCTTTGGCACAGGGACTCCAATGCTTCCCACCTGGGTGCGTAGTGGGTAGCTTAGAAGGGGCTGCAGGGATCCTGAGGGCAGGGAAGGCAGCAGCTCTGAGAAGCAGAAGGCGCAGGCCAGTGCAGGGCTACCGCAGCGCGGTCACGCAGTCTCCGCTGCAGAGCGCCCAGTCAGGGCAGTGCAGCTCCTCCAGCAGGTGGGGCAGCTGTCACATGAAGTCCTCTTCCGCGCCGGGTCTATCACCTGGCACTCAGTGCCTGGGGCCCTCCTCTCGCTCCCGCTCCAAGGGCCCAGAGTCACCAGCTCAGCCGCCAGCCGCCAGCCAGGGGCACAGCGCCCTGAAGTCTGGGCCCGAGGGTCTCAGCGCCGCTGCCCCTAGGAAGTTCTCATACCCCAGGGCCTGCAGGTCCTGGGCTACAGCGGCCCCCTCCCGTGCCTCTGCCTCTACCCCCTCCCAAAATTAATATATTTTTCATGAACATTAACTTATTAGACACTGAATAACTGCACAAATTAATAACCATAACGCAAATAAACCAATTTTCCTTGTTCTCCGAAAGCGAAAAATTTCCTGTTGTGCATGCCAAGCAAGTCAGTACAAGACTAATGACGTGGCCATAGGCTGCTAAAATATTCACTGCTAGTATTAGTTGAGAGAAATGGTGTGCCTGTGGGTAAGGTGAGTAAGGGAAATTAATGCAACAGGATTATAGTAATCAGTCATTACGGAACATTGTAGTTCATTTTTAATAATTATGCATAACAAATATTGTAAAAATTAAGTTATAAAATTTTTATTAAAACATTTCTTACATACTGTTATATTGGCTAGGCCGCATGTGGGTTGCGAGCCGGGAGTTTGACATGCTTGTTTTATAGATTTAATAGAGGGATTAAGTACCTAGCCTGGACTCTAACACACTCAGTTTGTATCCCAGGCTCCTTCACTTACTAGCTGTATTGCTTGATAGAGTTACTTTAAATTTCAATTTTCCCAACTTTAATATGAGTATACTAATACCTACATTGCATGTTTATTGTGAGCCTTAAATAAGAGGACTGTTTAGTGGTAATACAGAGCCTGGCACATTTTAGCATATGTGCTGCCTACGTGAGCACAACATTTTAAGTACACAATAAATATTAATTTTATCTACTTCTATATGTTGGTAGTAAGGCATATTTTAAAACAGAATTCTATTTCTCCTTGACATATAGAGCTATGGAAGACTGATAGGCATTTTATCACAGCTACATCATCTTGAGTGCTTAGAAGCAGATAAGCACTGTCCAGGCTTTCCTGACGTCAGAGATTGTATTTTTTTCCCCTAGGAATTTCCAAGTACTTTTGTCTTGCCAAAAAGGAAAAAAATTGAATTAATCTAGCCAAAGAAATAAGTGATTTCAGCCAAGAGAGAAAGAGAGAGAGGGAGATGGGGGGGGGGAGAGAAAGAGAGAGAGAGAGAAGAGAGAGAGAACATATTTGAAAAGACCATGCCCATTCAAGATCTTTAGTATTGTAAAATATACAGAACATCTAAGGAATAAAATTTCCAGCTGAGCTGGGCTTTCTATTTTTTTAATCATCTTTAAGAAAATATTATTTTAATATATTATTTACTTAAGCCCTGGTTTAGGAGCTAGGAGATCTGGGTTGTTAGAAGCAGCACACACTTAGAATACAAACCTATCTCTATTAATTCCTAGTTGTGTGATCTCATGCATATTTTGGTTTTGCTGCTTTGAGTTTTATTTTCCTCAACTATAAAATGCTCATAACATTGTCCAATGTTTTTTTTTTAATGAGAGTTAAATGACACAATGTACATAATGTTGTTGGCACATAGTAGGGACACATAGAAGGGTAACTATTATTGTTTTTACTAAAGTCCATCTTTCAAATACTTCTCTGCAGATAACCTGCATCTGAACTTTCTGGAGAGTTTATTTAAAATGTAGATTCCTAAGTTTTTAAAACATCTGAATCAGAATCCTAGGATGAGGCCTAGGCATCTGTACTTTATTTAAAGGCTTCACCCATCTCTTTGTCTGAGTTTGAGATATGAAAGCTTTTCGAAGAAAAAAAGTCTGCACTTGGGATTTTTGTTTGTTTTCTCAGTGAGTCTTGGGGGAATGGAGGTATTTTGGAAGCTGGAACTTTTCAGTCAGAGTGCTGAGGAGAGACCTTTCTATGAAGAGACTAAGGAAGCAGGGGAGTGTGTTAGCTTCGAATGCAAGGTCCAAAGAGCTCAGAAGATGTTGAGAGGGTGCAAAACAGTGCAGGTGGAGATGGAAGTGGATTTATAGCTGACCTCTATAGAAATGAAAGTTTAGGTGGGTGTAGGACCAGATGGGCTTGAGGTTTTTATGGTGACTGAGGAGGATGGAGACAGAGTCATCCTGTCTCCAAAGAGAAACTTATTACATAGTTGTTTGATGCCAGAGACAGTGCATAGTCAACATTTTATTTTCACAGTTTAAATAATTAAAAAAATAGATTACTAATTGGAGATAAGATAAGGCTTCTCTGCAATAATAGTTAAGTTGTTACAGGAAGATTACTTTCTAGTTGTTTGGCATGAGTTGGAAAACTGCCCTATGCTTTATAACTAGAGCATCTAAAACCTTCATGTTTGGAAACATAAGGTGATTGACATTACTTCGTTAGGCAGGTTACTTTTATATTCCCAGAAATCATATAATGTAAAGAGACACCTTTCACTGTGGCTGTAATAGCTAGAAAAAACGCATGACAGTAAATACACTGAGTTCCCCTACTATTCATTTAATTAACTAGACATCAATACATATTTTATTTTACTATATTTAAATATTTGCAATAATACTTCCTGTTTCTAGAGTATATGTTACTGGAGAACAACCACTTACAGGTCATTTGTGGGATGAACAATAGATACCACTATATACATTTTTCAAAGAGATAAACTGAGTTCTAGAGCAACTAGGTTTTCAATAACAATGCAAATACAAATATGGCATTGGAGTGTGAGTAATGAAAGCAATTGTAATCTTTTCTACCAGCCTATGGGAAATATATGATGCTGTTGTTTTTTTTAAGGCTTCTAAATATGGTAAGGAATAGAAGGGCTTTACTCTTATGATATGTGTGCTTCGCTCTTTAATCTTTCACTTATTTTTAAAACCTCTGACATTCTATAAATCCAAGCTTGTGGGTGACTTCCTTAAAAGTGTTGTCTGGGCCCCTACAATGGAACCAACATATCAGCTTTGGGTTCCACATATCTTTACAAAATGACTGTAGATGAACTATATCCTTCTAGGATACATCTTTTTCTGGATTGTGAACTTCCTCAGGACAGAGACTACATCTTTTATATCTACAGCCCCAAGGCCTACCACAGTGCCATAGCACACAATACATATTGTTGAATGAATGACCTAACTGAATAAAATGAATTACTGATTACCTTTCACTTGTCTTTTCCCATCCTCCTATTCCCTTCCTCAGGGAAACTGAAGAAAACATTTATGATTCACTTATATCTTCAATATTATTGTGAACTCCTAAGAATCTAACTGAGACAAAAATGGAAGCACTAAGAGACAGACATTTGTTTTCCAATTAAATTGATTTGAGCCAGTAGTACTTATTCAAAAGATTTTAAAAAGCTACTTTGACATTAGGAGTAGTTTCTAAACTAAATAAATATACATATTGTAGGTGTCATTTTGAAACAAAACCAGTTCATTTCATAAAGATAAAGAAGTTTGGAATCTTAAAACAGTAAGCATATCTACTATAAAGAAAATGCAGTCTCGAGCACATATCAAGCATAAAGATTTTTTTTTAAAATATATTTTATTAATTTTTTACAGAGAGGAAGGGAGAGAGATAGAAAGTTAGAAACATCGATGAGAGAGAAACATCGATCAGCCGCCTCCTGCACATCCCCCACTGGGGAAGTGCCCGCAACCCAGGTACATGCCCTTGACCGGAATCGAACCCGGGACTTTTCAGTCCGCAGGCTGACGCTCTATCCACTGAGCCAAACCGGTTTGGCTAGCATAAAGATTTTTTAAAACACCTTTATTGAATCATTTTTAAATGATTTCTTTTTAAAAGCTCCTTAAAAACTTCTCATTGTTTTTAGGATAAGATCCAAAATATCTAATGTGAACTACAAGCTAATTCATTGATTCTTTAAAAATATATTGTCTATTACATATTTTAGGGTCAGAAAATATGGCGGTAAATGGGGGAGGCAAAGCCTCAGTTCCCAAGGAACTTAAGCCTGAGGGTGGGCCAGTGGGAACTGACAGACTATAAACAAATACTACAATCAATGAATAACATAAACTACCAAATAAACAAAATACATTCCAATGTGATGAGTGTTATGACGAAAATAAAATGGAATGATTTTCTACAGAAAATAAGCCATTCTTTCACTTCCTCAGGCTCTATTTTCTCACCCTAGCAAAATTGTACAGGTTATTCCCACTCCCAGAGCTCCTCCTTAATCTGCCTTTCTTCCTAACCATCAGTCTTCCTTTAGCTCAGATCTCAGCTAAAAATGGCAACTTCTCTAAGTTAAATGTTCCCTTTATATATCCCTCCCACTGTATCCACATATCTCCTTTGTAAAACTGTTTATTACATTTATAAGCAATGTCTGTCTTGCCACAAGGGCAGAATCTTCTTGTTTGTGGTCTACCCATCTATTCCCAGTCACCAGCATATATTAGATGATCAATACATTTTTTTGAATAAATGAATAGAAGGAAGATTGGAAAATTCTTTTACTTTTATCCCGTTAAAGGACATTTCACCAGGAAGGGGTAAAAATCATTTGAACATCACGAATATGTAAAAAGCACATTGGTGAGAAATTCAATTAGGCTGCAAGAAAACAATGAAAATTATTCAGTGGTTTCTTCCTTGGGTTCTAGGTAAATTGAATGCCAAAATTGAATAAATAGTTGCAGCTCCTTGATTATAAATGAGCATGAAAGAATATATGAAAGAGATAAGTAAGGGAAAGAAAGAAAGAAAGAAGAAAGAAAGAAAGAAAGAAAGAAAGAAAGAAAGAAAGAAAGAAAGAAAGAAAGGAAAAGAAAAGAAGCGAAAAGAAAAGAAAAGAAATGAAAAGAAAAGAAAAGAAAGAAAGAGGGAGGAAGGAGAGAGGGAGGATGGAAGGAGAGAAGGGTATACTTGAATGAAACATTGAAGAAATAAGAGGATGGAGAGATGTTTTCTTTTCTTTTCAGATTCAAATAGACTTTTCTTTGAAAATGAAAATGACCCCTCTTCCCAATACCAAGTAGTGCATGCACATTGTAAAATATTCAAAACAATACAGAAAGAGGTAAAGAATGTTAAAATACCTAATAATTCCTTCACATTTTATTTGCCTGTATATTCATCTAGACCAGTGGTTCTTAACCTTGGCTGCACATTAGAACCACCTGGGAATCTTTTTAAAATCCTGATTTCTGGGCCTCATCCTCCGGAAATTCTGTTTCTGTTACTAATGTTGTGGCCCCACCCCATAACAAAGAAACAGAATTTCTGGAGGATGAGGCCCAGAAATCAGGATTTTAAAAAGATTCCCAGGTGATTCTAATGTGCAGCCAAAGTTGAGAACCACTGTTTTAGAGAGAATGGAAGGAATGGGGAGGGACACAGAGAGAGAAAAGTCAATGTGTTAGAGAGAGATACATCTATTGGTTGCCTCCAGCATGCACCACAACCAGGGCCAGGGATTGAGCCCGCAATGAGGTACATGTCCTTGATGAGAATCCAATTTGGGATCCTTCAGCCCGAGGACTGATGCTTTATCCACAGAGCCAAACAAGCTAGGACTGATATTTCAATGATTAACATTACATACATCTTTGTCCACTTCTTTTCCTTAAAATACATTTCTGTATGTGTCTTGTTGGTTAAACAGTATGGATATGTGAGGCTTTTGACACATATTGACAAATTGCCTCAAAAATATTATATCAATTTGTAAAAGCAGCAAACAAGCCATTTCATAGGCTTTTCATCAACAATATTATCGGAATTTTATTCTTTGATATTCTGAGGGGCAAAAAGAGAAATCCCATTTTAATTTTTATTTCTGATTACTAGTGAGGTTGAACATTTAAATTGCCTATCCATGTCCTTCTCAGATTTTTAAATTGTGGTATTTATTTTTTAAAATCAGTTTATAATAGCTCTTTAGGGACTAGTGATATTAGCCAGATATGTTTATCATATATTTAGCATTTTGTCAATTATGTTGTCTTTTAATTTTATCATAAACCAGTATTACCCCATAGCTGTCATCTGTCATGTTGAAATGTTTTTTTCAGTTTGCTATTTGTCTCTTAACTTTACTAACCTTACATTTTGTCATTCAGAAGCTTTACTTTTATTTATTAAGTCATATTTAATAGTATTTTCACTTTTGGACTTGTGTCATATTTAGAAAGTTCTATATCCTCAAGGCTATACACATATTCGCTTATATTTTCTTCTACTTCTTTTATGATTTTATATTTTATGTTAAGCCGCGTTTGCATTAAGAATGTGTTAAGGAGTTGGTAATGTTATTACCATAAGTTCAATATCAGACTTAATAACATTACAGGATACTGAAGAATTCCTTTTATATGTTCTAGGTAAAAGTTCTAGTATGTGATTATGTAATACAAGACAAAAACTGAGTAGAAACACAGCACTTAAATCATATTCACATACTGTCAAAAATGACAAGATCAAGCCTGCTGGAAAGCGAGTTGAGGAGGAGCTTATGAGGGATATTGGGGAACTGCTTGGAGTAAAATACTTATATTCCAGGCTGATAAAATGGCCTTCATGCTGAGGAAGCGTTTTCTCAAAAAATATTTGAGGGACTACTATGAGCCGACTGGGGATGTGACAGTGAACAACAACAACAAAAAAGAGGTTCACTGCTCTTTAAGGGTTGAGGTACACAAATAATACATTTTAAGATTAAGTGCTTTAAAGAAAATCAAGCAGGTAAGGAGATGGAGAAATTGATATGTTAAATTGGGTGGTTAGGGACGTCTTCTCTGGGAAAACAATTGAGAAGAGGCTTGTTTTAAAAATAAAGAGCTTCTAAAATTTCTAATTCCTGAACATTTTTCTGTCAATAGCATAGACTAATGGTTACGAACTTTAGACTCCCTAAATTACAGCATAGGACCAATATAGCTGGAGTGTTACTCAAAAACAAACAAGAAACAAACAAAACACAAACAAAAAAAAACCCAACAGAAAATGGGAAAAGAAACACGGAAACACTATAAAAACTTGGGTAATGTTGTGAAACTGGGAGTTAGGTTTTGTGTGACTTATTCCGGAGTTTCCTGTAGGCATTACCTCCTAAGAAGATCTTCCTTAACTGCCCTTTACAAATTCCAACGTTATCAGATTTTCCCACCCTTTTACAATCACCGCCCCTTTTAAACTATTTCAGGGAGTTACCATCTTAGAGCCCATCTCTGACCACTCTTTTTTTGAAATTGCAATTCGTCGCACTCTCTCACCCTTTTCTCTCACTTTTATTCTCTCTATGAGAACTCGTATTTTGGTCTGTTTTTATTTCCGCCGTATCTCCAACATGTACAACAGCGCTTAACATACAGTTGGCGCTTAATAAATATATACATTGAATAAAAGGTAGGATGAACTAGTCTGGATTGTGTGAAGCGACCTCAAGTTAAACTATTACCACATTTTTAGCTCTCTGAAAAAACGGCTTCAAGCCATCAGAAGGTGACGTACTTCAGTTTTCAAAATGGGAAAGCAAAGGTTCCCACAATTCTCAGAACGCGAATTTCTCGCCACAATTCAAAATGGCGAAGGAAGGTGGGGCTTGTCACACAGTGGGCGTCACAAGCAGCTTTCCTTTTCCAGGCCGCAGCCCGCCTTGCCGCCCGCGTCGTCGTCCGCTGTCCTCCCTCCTCCTCCCGCCAAGCCTTTTCGAGGAATCGCCTGGGATTGGCTAATAGGCTGGGGAGGGCGGGGGGTTTGCGGCCCCAGACAAGCTATCATCACTTCCTGTTGTGGGCAGTCGTTTCCTGTCGCTGCTTGGTAACAATGGGGGAGATAATGGCTGCCTGAGCAACGTTTCCCGAGCGGGCGCTGGGCTAGAGGCGGGTCTCAACCAGCGACTCATTGGAGGCGGGCCTCAGAGC
>NW_006281916.1:25664-37715 GCF_000327345.1 Myotis davidii | reverse complement strand
GGCGCCGCTTCCCCACCCCAGGCGCTGGTTGCTGCGGGGGGCTCCGTGGCGTAGTCGCCGCTGCCATTTTAGTTGGGTGTATAGTCGACAGCTTTCTGAAGGGGATGGTACTGGGGAAATATTTCTTTTCTGTGGCCGCGCTACCCGCAGCCGGGACCCTGCGGAGTCTTGAGAATTTGGGGGAGGCGATTTTCAAGTTTGGCCTCAGGCGTGACAATCTTTAAATCTTTTCAGGATTTTCTCTCGGTTCTTTGGAGACTTCCTTCGCCTCTCTCCGCCCCTTTAACTCGGTGGGCCTGGGTTTGGGAGTAGGGGAAAAATCTGGCTGCTGTAAGTCAGATGCTGGGAATCCTTGGGCCTTTAGATTTCCCAGGATTTGCAAACCCCATTTTAAGCACTTATGCAGGGCACTATCAATTAGGCGCCCCCTGGGGCCATGATGACATCTTCCCTGAGGATCTGAGGCAAATGTGGTTTACTCCCTCGCTCGAATAACCCTGGAATATCCTTTGCCAGATATCACTGTAAGGATACCCACCCCCCACCCACCCCCCCCAAAAAAGGAGGGAAAAGCAATTGCGTGTTGTTTTTCCCTTGTAAAGAGAGGAATTTGGCCGGATGATTTTCAAGTTAATTTCCGTTCAATCAGCCAACCCCCGCCCCCTAAAAAAAAGCCTAAGGGTCTTGGCTTCTACGGGCGGTACCTGCCACGTACGCCATAGCTTTAGTAACTAGTATTAACCGGTTGGGCTTCTGCTTCCTGAACACTCAGTCCCTTTTTCCCTTATGCTGATTAATTTCAAGATGGAGGAGACAGCCACGTTCCTTCCCTAGACAGTTTCACCATACTTATTCCACAGGTTAGTCCTGGACTCTGAGGCCTAGCAGGTTTGTTAAATAGGTCATTCTTTAGTTTTGGGAAAAAGGGAAGCATTTATATCAGGTTGTCATCCACCTTTTGCCCCAAAATAATTTTTTGCTAGAAATAAGGAGCCTGCACGTCCTGAATGAGAATTAACCACAATATCTTTGGGTGATTGAAGGAAGGAAGAAATAAACGTACTACTTACTAATCATTTCTTTCATTCTTCATGATTAAAGACAAAATAACTACTCATGTCATCCCATCAGGTACATTATGTTCATCCAGGATTACTTGAGAACAGGCAGGCACGATTTTAGTCGCCTCCCCCCCCAAAAAAGACACCCCGTTGTAAAAATAAAGTGCCCAGGAAGACCAATCTAAATACTTTTTAAAATATGATTTTAGGACCCACTTTTCTTACTGAAAATGTTTCATCCTGATGTTCTTTCATACTTTTTTTAGCTTCTGCCTTCGGCCTAGGCCACTGCTAGGACTACTTTACAGAGGTAACTGTAAAGTGCCCAATAAGTCCTCAAAAGTATCAAAATATGAAAATAATTACTGACCTGATAAATGATAAATTAAGGCATATTTTAAGCAAGCTTATATTAAACAGTAGATTCAAAATCTTATATCTAGCATATGAGATTCCTGGTTCCTTCTAACCTCAGTCTCCCCAAATGTCTTAATACTAATATTGAATTAGATTTGGTAGTTGTGTGTTTGTGTGTGTGTGTTGTGTGTGTGAGAGAGACTACAATATATAGGATGTGTGTTTTTTAAAATGTGTCTATTTCAAAGAACATATAAAAGAGGAAGAATAATGGATTCTTTTTTTTTCTAGAGCAGAGTATGAAGAAAACTAAAATCCAGTTTATTGTATTACAATACTATGTCATAACAGTCAGGTAATTTATTTTTTTGTTGCGTCTCCTGATGATTTATGTATAGAATGCATGTTTTAAAATATTCTGTTTTGCAGACCCTGTAATTGGATGGGCTTATTTGATACATGTTAGTTGGTGTTGGGCATACTTCATGATGAGAATGGATGTTTTATACTGGTAATTCAAAGGGTAGTGTTTCTAAGTAGCTGGAACTCATTAGTGCTTTATCTGTGAATTTTCCTGTTTTAAAATAATGTCTGAAGTTTACCAGTACTTATGTAGAACAGAATGAACAAGATGGGTATAAATAAACTCTTTATATGTTCATTGAATAGCTAAATAAAATATCAGTAGACTTTCTTACAGGAACATGATCTTACATTATTTTGTGTTCTATTTTTCTCTTTCAAGAGTCAAAAAGTAATTGGTATATGATACTTTAATTGGTATTAACTCTTTTAATCATCATTGTTAAAGTAACCATATAATTTATTGCCCTAGCCAGGTTTCTTTTAAGAGCAAAAGGGACATTATTATGTTTGGACAACAGGCACAAACAAGATTGTCCCAAGCAAACTGGGATGGGTAGTTAGCCTAAATTCATAACTAACTTGTATTGAGTGCTTATGTGCTAGATCTTGTGCTATTACATGAATGATTTTATAATCATCACAGCAAAGCTTCATGAGGATGTTATCTATTTTACTGAGGTAACTGAGACTCCAGGAAGAGGTTATTAAGTAATTTGTCCTCAATTAAATAGCTAATAAGTAGCAGAGCCCCCATTTTAACCCAGGTCTGTCTAATACCTGAAGTCACTAAACTTTTTTGCCTCTAGACTTAATTGCTCTGTTTAGATCAGAAATGCAAAGAAATGAAGGTTGTAATAAAAAATCTATAGGTTATATTGCATCAAAAACTTAGAGAATCTGCTTTATGAAGCAGGTGAGACTTATTTAGCAATTACCCCCCCCCTTCTTTTTTTTCCCGTCCAAGCTATTACTGTATAATTTGATAATTTAAAACCAGCAATGGTTTTATGAATGACTTAATTATGAAATGACATCTGCAGATATTAGGCTAGTTGGATATATTCTTTCAGGTTAGTGAATATGTAGTATTAAGTAACACAGTAGGTCAAAGATGCATCTGCATTCATGGAAGTATAATGTGTATATTACTTTTTCCACAGCCCTAGTAGATTGGAAAACAGCAAATCATGGACCAGCCTCCTTAATTTACAAATTACAATATGAAACCAATTACAATGTGAAAAGTCCTGGCAAACCCAGATCAATGAGGTGCTAGAATTTTGGGCTATAGCCTTGGGCTGGGATGTGTTTTTCTTTCGTTTGTCTAATTCCTTAACATTTCTGTGTAACAAAAGATTTAAAAAGTAGGCAGTTTACTTAATCCCTTGAGGTTTTGATAACCAATATAAGAAAGCAGTAGTACTTCTGTATCTATTTTTCTAAACCTTGAATATGGAAGTTTCCCAGAAAGTCAAGCAGTTCATATTACCTTTTATCAAAAGAAATATCTATTAGATTAAAAAAAAATCTTGGCAATTTTGAACGATTTGGGACTTATAAACTTGTGGTTTTGTTTCTGGAATACATATAGTCAATATTTTAATGTCAATTTTCGTGTATTTTAGTGCTCCAACCCAAGATTTTAATTTCTTTAGTCATAATAGCACCTATATATGTTGAGACAAATAGCTATAGACAGTGTGTGGTATGTATATAGATTCGTGTGCCTCTTCCAATAATTTCATGACTATAAGTTGGGCTTCTGTTAAAACATTTGCATGGTGATGAACTTACTGTGTGTGTGTGTGGGATATTGTGTTCAATAATCTTTTCTGGAATGAACAGTCTGTTTCCTCTTGCTCTCCACTTGCCTACAGGAAGGAGTTAACTCTTAATTACAATTTTCATTTTTTATTCACTAAAGTTACGGGCAGTTACATCTAAGTAGCCATATAATTTATTCAAACTGGGTCACTTTTGAGAACGAAAGAGGACCAGGTTCCTATTAAGTACTATAGGACAACAGGTATAGACTGCTACTGTACAAACTGGGGATATATAGTCACCTTTGTCATTTCTATTTAGAAACACAGGTTCAGGAAGCACAGTTGTCAGCATGTTTGGTTCTGTAACACAAAATTGATTTCTTCAAATAATATGTCATTTATGTAGATGATAATTCTTTTTAGTCAAGTGGTTTTAATGTAGTTTTATCTATCCTCACCCAAGGATATGTTTTTAATTGATTTTTTTTTTAGAGAGAGAGAGAAACATCAGTTGGTTGCCTTCCATAACCCTGACTCTGGGGATCGAACCCACAACCTAGTTATGTGCCTTGACTGGGAATCAAACCTGAAACCTTTCCGTATACAGGAAGAGGCTCCCTAACCAATTGAGCCACCCGGCCAGGGCTGGTCAAGTGATGTTAATTTTAAAAATTGGCTTATATTTTTATTGACTTCAGAGAGGAAGGGAGAAGAAGATAGAAACAGCAATGATGAGAGAGAATCATTGATCAGCTGCCTCCTGCACACCCACTACTGGGGACTGCAACCTGGGCATGTGCCCTCGACTGGAATTGAACCTGGGACCCTTCAGTCCGAAGGCTGACACTCTATCCACTGAGCAAAACTAGCTAGGGCTTAAAGTTAGTTTTTGATGGAAAATTCATGTTCTCAAAAATAGTACTTTTACCAGTTATCACCTAAATTGCTAGTAATTAGTAATTTTACATTAGTAACTCTTTTATAACTACATGAACCTTCTGGGCTTTGAGTAATTTTTTTTTTTTTTTTACTTTTTGGGAATAATGAAAAGCAAGTCAAAATGGAGTTTGTGTGGATAAGACCAAATTCTAATGTAGTGAGGCAGCTCAGTGACATGGGTAATAGAAGATGAAATTCCGTCTCAAGTACTGGAGTGAATTGAAATGTCATCATAATGGCTTCTTTTGAAAACTAACTTGTTCCTATGAATTGCCAACATTTGGCTTGATCTCTGTCTTTGATTTGTTGACTTTCTTTTGATCTTATGTTTTAGAGCAGTGATGGCGAACCTATGAAACTCGTGTCAGAGGTGACACGCGAACTCATTTTTTTGGTTGATTTTTTGTTGTTAAATGGCATTTAAATATATAAAATAAATATCAAAAATATAAGTCTTTGTTTTACTATGGTTGCAAATATCAAAAAATTTCTATATGTGACATGGCACCAGAATTAAGTTAGGGTTTTTCAAAATGCTGACACGCTGAGCTCAAAAGGTTCGCCATCACTGTTTTAGAGGGTTGTAATAGGCAAAATTGTGAGCTGCAAGTCAGTAGACTTGCCAAGAGATTAGACATATGAAGGACATTTCTGAATCCTTTTGTGTATTTTTGTTGTCCTTTTCAAGTGGTAGAAATAGAATATAAGTGAGGCTAAGCTAACATTGCCATACAAATAATATTTTAAAATCTCATATTGCAATAGTATCAGCAGTGGTGGAGCCCTGGGTAGCATCCTCTGATAGGCCAATACTGGAAATAATCAACAAATTGTGTGAGTGGTGAGAGGTATCATGCAATAAGTAAAGGCAGTGAAACATCAGCTCTCTCCTGCTTTTAAGAGGAATGCTTTATGTTTATTTTCAAATAGATAAGATAGTCACTACAAGGGAGATTGAAATACATGAGTGAAATGGCAGTGAGAAAAGCACAGCTTTTTACCTTATGTCCTAGTTTTTTATGTTTCTTATGGTTCATTCTTCTGTCTTAATACTGTAATGTGACCTTGGTTATATCTTATTCATAGTCATGAATTCATAGAACTGGAAAGCACTTTATAGTTTAACAATTCAGTACTCTAATATTGATGGAGACCCTGAGGCCCAAGTGGTTAACTGAATTGGCCAAATTAACATAGCTAGTAATAGTTAATGTTACAGCCAAGACAAGAACCCAGTATTCCTATTTTTTTTTGTTTGTTTGTTCTTTTTATACAGCTGAATACCACCCTGCTACTCATGGAATAAAAAAAGCCATCCTGGTGTTTTCAACCGTTTATTTGTCTGTTACAAATGCCATAATATTTTTTAAAAATATATATTTTTATTGATTTCAGAGAGGAAGGAAGAGGGAGATAGAAACATCAATGATGAGAAAGAATCATTGATTGCCTGCCTCCTGCACGCCCCCTACTGGGGATGGAGCCCACAATCCAGGCATGTGCCCTTGACTGGAATCAAACGCGGGACCCTTCAGTCCACAGGCTGATGCTCTATCCACTGAGCCAAACCAGCTAGGGCCAAATGCCATAACATATTAATTAAACATTCTATATATGAAGAATTCCCAACCCTTTTGGTGACTACATATGTGATGGTACATTATATCCTGACCTCAAAATCAGCAGTTCTTTGTGACTTGATTTTTTTAACTGCATTATTTTTTTTTTCTGGTGATGGTATTAATGATCTAACATTTTCTTTATTGACACGGATAGGATGCCATTAATTTACATCTACTCTGAGGTTTTAATGAATCTCTGTTGCAAACAGAATGATGCCTGCCCTTCTCTTTTTAATGACTCATTTGTATGTTGATACCTATGTCTTTTTTTAAATTTTTTTAATTAGCATATTCTACTTTAGAACACTGTTGAGTTTGGAGTTTGTATGAACGCATGAAAATGCTCAAGATACTTTAGTAGTTGGTTGATATTAGGTTACCTTGATTCCCCCCTCCCTTTTTGTTTTGAAAAAGATGGTATTTCTTCCAGACTTAAGTGTGGCTTATTTTTAAATTGATATTCAAAAAAGCATTTGAATTTCAGAATTCAGTTTTGTAAAGACTCGTTTTGTTAACAGTACATTTTGTTCCCTTAAGTCTCCATAATTGGGTACCATGATGCAGTATGTCCATTGACTAATATGTGTGTGCTTATACTTAGCACCAGGTCTCCAACCTATTAGTACTGATCAAAATGTCTTAAGTGACTTTTCTCCCTAACATCATAAAAATTACATATTTAAGCATTGGAGTAAATGGATTAGGATGATTAAATGAAATACTTCTAGCAGTGGTCAGAAACATAGTAGTTTACATAATTTATATTAATATATGTTAATGACTAATAATGCTTTAAAATTCTCAAGGTGAATAAAATCTGTTTTAAGTGCTCTAACTACAGTTAATAAATCTCAGGTTTGGTTTTCTTGTTGGCTTTTTCTCCTCGGAATTAAATTTACCCAGCACTGTCATACATTCATTCTGAGTAATTTTTTAAATGACTGGGCAAAATTTCTAATTTGGCTGTTTGTTTTCAGGAATGGATTTGGATACATTGGCACACAGTATGCTGAGATAAATAAAGTTAATAAAATATGCTATTTATCTAGGAGACAACTGTATTTAAAACAAATATACTAAAAGTTGACTGATTCAGAAGTAAGTACTGCTGGGTTTATAGTACTTATAAAGGTGTTTTGTCACTTTGGAAATTTTTAAACCAGGAATCAACCTAGTATACAAAGCTCATAGGGATATTGAACACTTGAAACATGCCTATTGGGATTGATAGAATGTATTTTAAAATAATATAGTCTTGGACATGCCCTTTGGTAATCACTTCCTCTCTCTGTGTTTCTGTTTCTTATATCTGTAAAATACAGGTATTGAGATGTTCTTCATAGGACTATTGTGAGGATTAAATGAAATATAGGTGAAAGGGCTGTGTAAATATAGAGTGGTTTGTATTGCTTATAATTAGGGGGAGAGTTAAGTGATTTAAGAACATTTATATATTTTTTTCTCTTAAATTGTTCTATTGGTAAGCTTTTCATAGAAATACTAGAGTCCCATGGGTAGCGGGCCTAAGCCAGCAGGCGGACATCCCCCTAGGGATCTTTAGCGGACATCCCCCTAGGGATCTTTAGCGCTGGCACGGAGGTGGGGGAGGCTCCCGCCACCTCTGCTGCACTTGCCAGCCATGAGCCAGACTTCTGGCTGAGCGGCACTTCCCCTGTGGGAGCGCACTGACCACCAGGGGGCACCTCCTGTGTTGAGCGTCTGCCTCCTGGTGGTCAGTGTGCATCATAGTGGCTAGTTGTTCCCTTGGTTGATCGATTTGCATATTAGGATTTTAGTATATAGGATTTAAATTTAAAAGTGGCTGATGCTAATTGTATACTCAATCCAAAATTTCTGATTTATGCATATGAATATAACTGACAGTAAGATAGTAGATTGAAATTCCTCTCTTTTATGATGATAGAAGGAGCCCAGGGGTGTGTAGGGATTCTTTTTTCCTCTTAGTAGTTAAACTGGAAATGTACTACAATTTTTTAACATAATTCTTCACTAATATTTTTACAGCAAAATGGAAAGAGATGTATTTGATCATTTGGACTTTTGGTCCCCTGACATCTATAGCCTGGTGCTTTAACCTTTTGTTTTCACTTAACAAATGTTAGTGACATTACATCTTCCAGGGGCTGAACTTGTGGTTTGTATTTATTACATTTTCAGGTATATGCCTCTTAAGTGGTGAAGGAACTGTTTAAAATGAGACTAGGCTCATTGGATATGTGTAAGATTATTTTACAAGGCATTCTAGAACATTGCTTACATTCAGGATTTCCTTTTTCAAAATGCACATGTAGCTACTGGACACTTGAAATGTCACTAGTGTAGCTATGGAACTGAACTTTAAATTTCCTTTAATTTTAATAAAGTTAAATAAAAAACTGAAGCAGTGTAAAATATTTTTTCACTAAACATAACTGTTGTTTTGATAGAACTGCATTTCAGTTGAACCATTGCTAATTTATTTTTGTTTTTTCTCTTAATTTTTTTATTTTTACAATATACAAAATAAATCTATTGAACCATTGCTAACTTAGCATCCAGCTTGAGATGTGCTGTGAATATAACATATATACCAGGTTTCAGAGACTTGTTATAAAAAAAGAATGTAAAACACTTCACTAATTTTATATTGATAACATTTTGAAATGATTTCTTTATGTTGGATAAGTAAGCTATATATTAAAAATATAAAAGACCATATTAGGCACAGAATGCCACTTTGATGGCACAGACAAATGCTGTGTGCAGAGATGAATGCAAAAATTGCTAGGTGAGATAGTAATAATTTCTTAGATAGAATTTCATGGAACATTGAAGGGTGAATGCAATGGGGAGATCCTAAAAAAAGGGCTGAGGGAACAGCATTAGTAGAAGTGTGATGGTAGTAAGGCTCAAGGTGTGTTGGAGGACTGGGATGGGGCAACCTAAGTTAATTGGTTTGTCAAGAAAGTGTCATGATTTCACTAATGTGGAATATCATGAACAAAATGAACAGGAAAAATAGAGACGGACTTATAGAGAACAGGCTGATAGCTGTTGGAGGGTATGAAGGGGTGGAGGGATTGAGCAAAAAAGGAAAGAGAAAAAACTCATGGACAACAGCAGCAGTGTAGTGATTGGTGGGGGGGGGAGGAGATGTAAGAGGGTATAGTAGGGATACATGGTGATGGCAGGAGACATGACACGGGTGATGAACACAATACAGTGTACAGATGATGTGTTGTGGAATTGTGCACCTGAAACCTGTATAATTTTGTTAACCAGTGTCACCCTAAAATATTCAATAAAAAGGGGAAAAATAAATATGACCTGTGAACCCAGAAGAGAAAACCAAGAGACTTAATCCATTCTTAATGACATTGTAGTCCAAACGGTCTTTTGAAATCAGTGTATTCAAATTCCTACCTAATAAGGAATCCCCTCTTTTATATAAACCCTCTACTTGAATATTTCCAGAAATGGGTAGTTTGCTTGCTTTAAGAGGCTACTTTGGGACAATTTTACTTGTTAGGTTATTGTATTAAAAGAAGGAATTATATATGCTCCCATGTTTCTTCAACTATTGGCTCTAGTTTGACACTATATTTTGGCTCTCTTTCATGTTATAACTAAATATTTGAAGACAGTAATCATGCCCCTTTTTGTCTTCACACTAGACATCTCCAAGTTATTTTACCATTTCTTTTATGATGTTCCCTGGCTTGTCATTATCTTGGTTACTCTATATACTTTCTTCTGTTTTGTCCCTTTTTCTTTTGGAGTTATTTAAAATGTTTCAGATAGTCCACATACAGTGTGAACAGAAGGTTGCAGTGGGACAGTTATATACTGTTATTGAACACTGGTCTGTGAAAGTAGTGTAGGACTATGTTAGATTTCATAGGCAGGCAGGTCAAACAGGCTTTTTATTTAGCTTTTGTTAACTAAAAATGCCAGGTTATCTTCATGTGAACTGCCCAGACAGGTTTTTCCCTTTCTCTGTAGTACTCTTGTTATGTGTTATTTTAGCTGTATAACTCTTAGTAAAATGTTCAAGGTAACATTGCTCCATAATTTTTGAGGGTGGTATTCAATAATGTGAATCTCTTAAACGATATTGTCCTCAAGGTCCTTGTTGCTCAAACTGATTCTAGCATTAGCAGCGATAACATTACTTGGAGACTTATTTAAAATGCGGGTTCTGCCCAGCTGGTGTGGCCCAGTGGTTGAGCATGGACCTATGAACTGGTAGGTCACGGTTTGATTCCCGATGAGGGCACATGCCCAGGCTTCGGGCTCAATCCCCAGTAGGAGGTGTGCAGGAGGCAGCCAATCTATGATTCTCATCATTGATGTTTCTATCTCTCCCTCTCTGAAATCAATAAAAATATAAAAGAAAAACTTTTAAAAATTATAAATAAAATGCAGGTTCTAAGGTGCACTTCCAATCTACTGAATTAGAATCTGCATTTTAACAAGACTTTCAGGTGATTCAGTTTGTATGCTGATGTTTGAGAAGCACTGCTCTAGCCCACATTTCTTCATAAAGATAGCATGAGAAACCTTTTTGGTCTCTACATAGAAACTACATCAGACTAGTCAGCAGTATTGTCTTCATGGTTCTCAGCCTTGACTGCACAATATAATTAACTGAAATTTTAAAAATATTGCTGTCTGGTCAACCCCAGAGAAAGCTCCTCAGGTAATTCTCATGTGCAAACCAAGGTTGAGAAACACCCCTGTGTCAACAAAATGAGGTTAATTTGGCCATGATCCCTACTTCTGGTGAACACATATTGTACATGTTTGCAGAATTTTCCCTTGGGTTTATCATCAGATTTTGCTATGCTACACGTCACTTTCTTTGAAGATAAAAACATTTTAAAGTCTAGTATTGTAGTATCTCTTGTTCTCTATTATTTCTCAAAGATTATCATTAGAAGTTTTGAAATTTAGGCTCTTAACTCTCTCTTTGAAAAGTTTGTTTTTTTCCACTATTTCCAGTTGGAAGGTGATTTTTCTTATTGAATCATCAAATAGAAACAAAATAGAACTTGACTGCCTCTATCTTACATCTTGTTACTATACCAACTCTCCCACATACTCAGTATAAGACCCCTTTCTTGTTTTAGGTACTGTTTTTCAAAACCGTTTAAAAAATTTGTCCCATATTTTTGCAGGTCTCTGTTTCTTATGGGCTTGAACCTCCATGATGCTATTCTTAAGACTTTGTACCATTTCTGTAACAGTGCTTAGTACATGAATTTTTGTTTGTTTTTTGGTTCATGTCCCTCAGATGTCAGAACTTATCAGACAACTTTGCCTTATTTATAAGATTTATATTTTTAAAACCTTTCAACTATACTGAGTTGTACTTTTTATAAATAAATTTCAGTACTCATTGGTCCTTCACAAGTGGACTTACTTCATCCTAACTTTCATAACTAGCATTCAAAATAGTAACTGCTTAAGTACATTAGCCAGATGTTAATTTGGTTTGAGGAATTGCAGCTGAAGTACTTTTTCCTTTGTGATTTTCTATATTTTAAAAAATTAGCGGCTTACTATTATCAATACCAAATAATATTAGTTAGCCACATATGGAAAAATGTGGTCCTTTTGTTAATTTATTTTATTGGCTGGCCCATGTGACTTATGAATGTTTTATTTAAGCTGTTGATTTCTAGTCATCTTAAAAGTTTCAAGTTAGTATAAAAACAACATCTTTCAGAAATTTCTACAGTTTAGTCTTACCAAAATTATGTATTCTTAGTCATGAGTTTAGAAAGCTTTTTCAAAAAATATTAAGGTTATCCTTCCTACCCCTTCCTTGATGTGTTCATCACATTTGTTTAAACAATGATAGGATAGTTCTAAGAATAATGATCTAAGGGAAACGATGGAATTCTAGATGTGCCCATGTCTGGACTACAATTTGTTTAA